>NW_020884920.1:1054719-1292819 GCF_003945725.1 Corapipo altera | reverse complement strand
CGCCGCCTCCAGCGCCTCCACCGCCCGCCGCCCGCTCCGCCGCCGCCTCCCGCGACTGCGAGGAGAGGTTGGAGGCCGGCTCGGCGCTGAAGTCCTGCAGGATCCGCAGCGTGTGCTTGCTGGGCCAGCGCGGGGCGGCGCGGGGCGGCGCGGCGGCGGCGGGCGGCGGGCAGGAACAGCCCGGGCGGCCCTCGGGCCCGCGGCGCTCCAGCCGCGGCAGCAGGTCGATCATGATGTGCATGGTGCAGGCGACGAGGAACACCATCAGGATCAGCACCCGGAACTTGCGGACCAGGAGCATTTTCATGGCCGGGGCGGCTGATGAATTACCGGGGGAAGGGGGAGGGAGGGGAGGCGGCGGCGGAGAGAGCCCGGGCGGGCGCGGGGCTGCCGGGCCCCCCCCGGGGCTCCGGGTTGCTCCTCTCGGGTCGGGAAGCGAGCGATCAAGTCAATAAAGTTACCTCCATAGGCGCCGAGAAATAAACAGGCTAAACCCGATAGGTCCTCATTTCTCAGTATCATCAAGAACTTGGGAGGGGGAGGGAAAAAAAAAGAATAAAAGGAAAAAAAAATAATAATAAAAAGGAGCTCCGGACCGAGCCTTTAAAATCAACAGGAAAACAATGCCAGCGGCATGGCAATATAGAAAGCCATCTGTTCACGATTTCTCCTTCTTTTTATTACAGGGATCACAACAAATACCGAGAACTGACTCTTGGAGAGAAACCGGCATCAGACACTGGCGCTGATTAAATAAAATTTAAAAAAATATACGGGGAGGAGGAGGGGGGAAAGAAAAATATTAAGAAAACCTGTGCGGAAAGGCGACAGAAGAAAAAAAATCATCCATAATATTTGGCTGTGCTGGAAACGCTGACTCCCTTCCCTTGGATTTGAGGAGTGATGCAGCAGAAGCGCTCTCCACTCGCTCTCGCTCCCTCTCTTCTCTCAGACTCTTTAAGAACATTGGCTGGAAAATCATTTTCTTAGAGCAGTTCCAGTTTCTTCGTCCATCGCGTCCAGTGCTCGGGAGAGATTAGTATGTTCAACTGAGATCGAGTCTGAGTGGCTGCTGTATCCGAGCTGGGCTTTTGCTTTGGCTTGGGTTGGTTTTTTTTGGCTGCAAAACTGTCTGATGGCACAACTGCAACATAAAGGTTAAATATGGCACAGAAAAAAAAGAGGGGAGAGAAGGAAGGATTAGAGGAAAGAAACTAATATAAATCAGTAGAGGTTCTTTTTAGCGAAGAGGTCTTTGATCTCTGCTGGGTCTTACAGATCTGCCTTTTAGAGAGAGAGAGAAAGGAAGAGAGGAGGGGGGAGAGAAGGAAAGAGGGGGGAGAGATCTTTGGCAGGTGCAGAGTGAAAACCTCTTTCAGCTACACTGAATTCTGGAGACTGGTTGGACTAGTAGCTCTGCAGCTCCAGCTTTCAGTGGGTGTGTTAAATATTATGAGCGAGCCATGATTCCTGCCTTCCTCGCGTCATAGTTAGGAGATTGGCTAAATAAACGCTACAGTGATAGTAACAGGAAAACCTCAACCAAAAGCGGGGTTTTTTTTCCCCTCCTCTCCTCCCTTCTTCCCACCCCCCTTTTCATTCTACTGCAGCTCCAACTGGGGCAAGGAGAGGGCGTCTGTTCCACAAAGGTTTGGGAAAAAAATATAAAGGAAAAAAACAGTCGTAGGGGAGAGAGGAATCTGCGCTAACAGCATTGCGAAGCTGGAGCGCGGTGCCCTGCTGGGATCAGCGATTCTGCTCCGTCATTGCCCGGGCTGGAAGTGGCGCATCGCCCCCTCCCCTCGCCCCCAGCCCCGGCAAGGTCAGCCCGTCAAACCATGTGCTCCGCTCCGTCCCGAGGAACAAACAGCCTTTCCTTCTAATCCGCGATCCTGCGGGCTGTGATAATCCGGGAGCGTGCTGCCCTCTCTCCTGCTGCGTTCGCTGCGCAGTTGGCTCCGTGTCTGGGTGGCCTAAAGGCTGATGGAAGTGGTGGTCTTGGAGCCAGGACAGCCCAGGGAGTGCTGTTGACGGTTGTCTAAGGTTGAGGGCACTCTGGAGGAAGGAACAAGCTACTCCTGATCTTCAGGTGATCAGGCAGGGATGCTCAGAGCTGATGATTTTTGGTTTTGGGCAGGGGTCTGCCTGGATTTTATGGTCCATAGCAGGGCTCAAATGATTGTCAAGTGGGGCTGCAGGAGGAATGGAAAAGGTAATGTTCGTCCTCCAACCCACCACCATCTTTCCACAGAAACATCTCAATGCTGAATGTGCTGGTCCATTTTTTCCCTGCATTAAGCAGCATTAAAGTATTTATTTTCCTCAAAAGATATTCCTCCACCTGACAGGCTTCATCCAGCACTGTTCCCTTACTAGATGTTTCTGCAAAGCCCTGTGCTCTGCTCTCCTCTGAAGCACATCCATGCAATGTTACAATGTTTTGCACAAGGGAAATCACTGCTTTTCCAACAGGAAAAGAAAATTGATGAAAAAAAAAGACCTGATGGGGCCATGATCCTATGGACTGCTCTGTACCTTGAGTAGAAACACTTGCTGCCCTAGGGGGACCTTGTAGTCCTAGAGGTACAGCTCCCTGTAGATGCAACACTTTGATTCCCATGGAAGCCATTATGTCACTCTGGGTGCTTCAAGCACGAATGTACTTAATTGCAGCAAAATATTTTGCTACAGAGCCAGAAGCAAGGTTTTCCATCTTTTTGCACTTTTTTCACCAAAATCAGCTTAGAAAAAGGCTTTGTGGACAGCTGACTATGCAGACAGTGACAATGGTTCCTTGTTGTCACTGCCTCCCACTGCTGCTAAATAGCAAGTCTGTATGGTCCTGCTTGGGAAATCGAGTTTGGTTCATAAGTTTACCTCCCCATGCAGTGAGCTAACATTCATCTTATTTTAATCTAGTTTAGGAAGCTGGCATTTTAGGCCCATCAGGAAGAGCCTTGAAGTTTTGTTTCGGCTGGGGAACCCACAGCTGCTGGGAGGGGATATGAGATGTGATGGGTGCAGTATGAATGACATATGGAAGACTATCTGTTGCATTTTGGGGTTCTTTTTTTGCCTGCCTGTGGCTGTAGCCTTTCTCCTCCTGCTGTCTCCTAGGGAAATCAGCTGAGCTGGATTATCAGTCAAGCCCAAGGGTACAAAATGGGGCAGGTGGATGCTGGATCCTGTGCCTTGGGGAGTGGAGTGATGGAGGAGGGCAGCCAAAGGCAGTATGAGTAAATGCACTGTATTGTTTGTCTTTCTTACACTCGTTGCTGTGACTTTTTAAAAAAGATCTGAGTGAGATATGTATGAGGATAGATAATATGACACATTATCTGCTTTAGTATGGCACAGTGGGGTTTGTAGGCTGCAGGTTGGGTTTTTTTCTTAGTGTTTGCCCTACTAAAACTGAGGACTGTAGTATTAGATGGGGGAGAGACTTATGGTGAAGATAAAGTTGCAAATTACTTAAATGAATTCTTTAAGATAAAGTTGTTTGAATACATCTATTACTTTGAAGTAACAGAACATTGTGTCAAATGTGTTGTAACTCCATGTTCAAGAGTTATATAATGAAAGTGAGACTACCTTTGAAATACAATATAAGCAACTAAATGTAATTAATTACATGACTTTCAAAAAGTGAAATAACAGTACTGTGAACAAGTAACTGATTCTGTGAAACTACATTTTTTTGTTCTCATCAATGTGACCTTTGGTGCTTATTGGCTATTCAGTTAAGTATGGTTTCCTCTAAACTGTGCCTGCCTGAGAACTCAATCTCTCCCTGACTCTCCTCTATGAGCTGTTTGTTCCTTAAGCCTTTTAGACATTTGAGTTTTATCTAAAGATGGGAGACTGGTGGATGTACCCTGGTCCCTTCTGTACCTGACCTTTGTGGACAAGTTTTGCTGCAACAAAAATGCCCTAGAGATGTGAATAAAGGTGGACTATCTTATCTGTGCATTTCTTCTTTCTTCTCTTTTTATTTTTTTTTTTTTGTGGGATGCAGAAGAACTGAGTCTCACTTTTTTTAGATTATAGTTGCTACTTTGTAAATAGCATCCATACACTAGCAAAGTCAAAAATGTTAAAAATGTTGAAACAACAAGTGTCGCCAGCCAAGGGGTGGCCTGTGGTGAGGAAGCCACAGATTGTTGACGTATGAAGCCACTAGGATATGTCAGGAGCTGGGCTGCAGGTTAGGATAGCCTGGAAATTGGGCAAGAGGTACAAGAGAAGGGGCAGGCAGACTCAGGGACCAGGTCTAAGGTATTCCAAGGCTAGTGCAGCTTCCCAGGACAACCTCACTGCTGACCCTCTGCAAGTGTGAGCTTGGTGCA
This sequence comes from Corapipo altera, assembly GCF_003945725.1. NCBI lineage: Eukaryota > Metazoa > Chordata > Aves > Passeriformes > Pipridae > Corapipo > Corapipo altera. The sequence goes on along the minus strand of NW_020884920.1, from coordinate 1,288,473 downwards.
AGAGAACTTTTGTGTTTGTGCTGGGATGTGGGGTGTATGTGACTGACCCTTGGTAGGAAAAGGTTCCCTTTTCCTGCTGTAAAGGAAGAAATGGGGATTTGTTTCCAACCAGCTGGATTTCGGCCCTGTCTCCCTGTCTATGTACCATGATGCCCTGGCCCCTTAGCTTTCAGTGCAAGTGCAATATTTGCATGCAGGTTACCTCCCCTGGCTTCAAACATTTGCCTTCAAGTCTTGAAGGGATGAGAAAACAAAAATTTCTGTTAACTGATGACTGTTGTTCAAGGTTTTCTTCAAGTAAGCTTTTAAGCAGCAAACTTGTGTGTGTAGAGCCACAGGGTCTTTGTAATAATGCCTGATGTGGGTAATTTAAGAAGTTAGTTGTTTATTATTTTACTTCCTGAGGTCTTGGTCTCAGTAAGAAAAATATAAATATTTCTCCTTAACTAAACTCTGTGCTTTCATGTGGAATTCCAGTATGTGGCAAAGAGCTTTTCATTTCTGCTGTGCTGTGTGTTGGACCAGCATTACCCCCATAATTGCTGGCATTATGTAAACAAGGACATAATAAGTTCTTAATGGAATATTATTACATTAATAAATCACTGCATACAGCTCATCTCAATAATTTAAATGAAATCAAGTCCCTTACATAGACTCTTTATTTTCTTTTTGGTCATTGAATTAAAATCTTTCCCCTGTTTTATTGAAGTATTTGAATGTCATTGGGAATTTCACAATGAATTGCTACAATCACAAGCCAAGATTGCTTTGGATCTAACAGGCTTTTTAATGTGGTATTACAAATTAATACTAAGCACTTCTTTACATGTTTTACCTTTGCTTTTATTTAGCAATACAATCAAGAATAGGGGGGGGGGGGGGGGTGTTATTGTCGTATATCCTGGCATTTCCTCATTGTTTTGTGCGAGAATTAGTAGCTTATCGTCTGCTGAAATCTGTGTAGATGTTTATTTTCCCTGGTTTTGTCTACTTGCCTCACTGAGCAGCCACAATGGTCAGTGTACGTGATAGTGTATTCAGGTAAATAAATGAAGCATGGGTTGGGGTGAGTAAACACACCCAGCTATTATTTGCTGTTATAACGGTTTACAGCCTTCTGATGTAAAGCCTGAACGCAGCAGGGCAAGCTGTAAGTCAGGCCTGATTGCACATTTTCAATCAGTGTAATATTTTTATTGTTACTTCTAATGGAAAAATGGATTTTCCTTTCTGAAAGCCTCCATCTATGGTGTTGGAGGTCCTGAGGGCATCACATGCCTCGCCTGGCCCCTGTGGCGATGCTGCCTAGGGTGCCTTTCCTGCTCTGCTTCTCTTTCCTCCCTCTGAAGATTCATGTGCTGACCTAATTTATTGGTGCTTTGCCTTATAAACACAAATCACACTGGCAATCTAGTGGGTACTGCATATTAACTTCCCACACTGCCAAAATTACTTCTATTGCTAAGGAATATACTTGATACGGAACAGGGAGTAATTCTGTAAGCTTGATGTCACTGTTAATGTTTTTTGTGTATAGGGAATCAGTGATACGTGTTTGAAGTGGTGTGCTCATATTTTTTTTTTTTTTAATAATGCATACTAATATTTTTTTGGTTGCCTTCTGGCCCAGGATTTTGTTAGGTATTTGATATTTTTTGAACAAATGTTGACCAAATCTCTACCCCCCAACTCGAAGAGGCAGCGTGGCAACCTGCTCTTTCCCATGGTGGTTTTTCTAAGGTTGACTGGAGGGGCACTGAGCTGCAAGCCTGAGATAAATAGTGCTGAAAGTAGGGACATGATGGGCTGCCCATTACCAGCAGGCCTGGCTGCTACTGCCAAATCATCAGAGCTGGGCAGAGGGGGGCTTGTCCTGGACATTCATCACCAGCCTCAACTGATTGCAGAAAGCTTCTAGCTCCAGCCTTTTGCTTTGGAGTGTTCCCATTCTTTAATTTGGGATACAATATTCTGGATTATCTAAACCCTAAGGGATTTCTTGATAAACCTGTTGAAAGCACTGAACTCATTATTATATTAAGGAAAGGGAATGGGAGGCTTTTCCCTGCCTGTTTGTTACTCCTCAGCTGTTGCTGCTGCAGATCAAGGGTTGGCTCCTCAGCTGGGATCAGCTGGCCCCCATTTCAATGAAATGCCATCTAATTATATCAGCTGAGGATCTGCTCCACAATGCTTAATTCTTCCACTCTCTGGAACAAAGAACTGCCTGGCCATGCAAGAACAAAAACTGTTCTTGTCATTGCCAGAGCAGTGGGGTTGGCCTGTGGAGGGATCACATTTGCTACAGTCATTCAAGTAGAGTAGTGATCTTGCATATAGCTACACTACAGAGGGGCTGAAAAATTACCTTCCTAAGTGGTAGGATGTCATAAAGAAAATTAGCTCTTAGGAGGTTGTGTTCTTATCTAAAAATTATCATTGAAACCAAGTCAAAACAGATTATGTTGGTGTGCATGACATAAAAGCATGCACTGCTTGAGTTATCATAATTTCATCTTCCTATAGCAACTGATTCCTTCAAAATAATCGTGATCAAATAACCTGTATTCCTTGTGGACTTTCTGAGTTAGTACATGAATCTTTTTTAAGTGTATAAAACATGGCTTGCTAAATTATACATGAAATAATTTTGCTTTTTTGTTGCAATTGAGGGAGCTACATGATTTATGCCTGGAGAAAATGTGTTCTTATGCTAAAACAAGATGTAGTTACACATCCACATAGGAAGCTTCTGCCTACTGCAGTGTGCAGTCACACATGGACCCATTTGAGTGCATACAAAAACATGAATGCATGCACACATGAACAGCTTAATTGTATACTGAAGAATTTTCTCTGGGAATTCTTTTTTTAAATTTTTTTTGTTGCAGTCTAATTTTGATTTGCTTGGATGTTTTGACATCTTAACTTGAGCTTTTTTTCCTCTTGGCTGGCTACATTTTCAATCATATAATTTAAAAAAAACCCCAACAAACAACTGAGGAAGTAAGAGAGTAAACCACAAGACATTTTAAGCATGCCACAGCCTGAAATAGAAATGAAAATACTAATAGAAACCCTCATGGGAGAGTCTGGAAACTAGGCAGTGTAACCTACACAGGCTGTGAATTCCTCTGCCCCCAGGAGACACCAGGACTCTCCCCAGCCTGGATGGCTCTTGCCAGTATGATTGGGAAAAGTTGCTTCAGCTCCGTTTCCTTGTCTGATGGGAAGGATACCCTGGAGCATTTTGAGATCTATTAATAAAATTCACTACAGGAGAGAAATGGTGGTATTTTAGGTCTTGTTTCTTTGGAGAATAATTCATACTCCTGATTTTAGCCCCACAAGAAACACAGAATCTTGAGAATATTCTTTAGAGGAAGGTCTGAAACACTTGGACTTGGGGTGAGTCCTTGAGTTATGAAACCCCCTAAACGTAATAGTGTCCTTATTTATTGGCTTGGATCTTCCTTTCTAATGAATTGCACTTGCCCTGGGGTTCTCATTCCAGTGCTGGAACCCTGCTAAGGCAGCTGCTCTAGTCCCAGCCTGTGCAGTTACTTCTCACAGCCTTGAGATCAGAATTAAACCATCCTAGATGGGATTAAGGTGGGCCTTCATGAAGATGTGGGGAGACTGTTGTTGGGTTGCCAAGGGAGGTGCTGAGGCTCTCTGGTGTCTCCCTTTCCCACCAGCAGGATGGTGTTTCCTGGAACTGTTTTGTTGTCAGTGATTTCCACTCTAGTAGCCCTAAATTTGCTTGTTTCCCTAAGGGTTTTTTTTTCATATTGTTTCACTTTCTGGGTCTTTCTATTGATATGTTGCAATAGTAAATTTTAGTAATTAGATATGGCTGTTTTGCATTTGCTGTTGAAGGTTGGAGGGATGTGTGTGTAGCCCTTTTGATAAAGCAGCTGTGCTCTTATCAGGGAGGGATGATCTATGAGTTTGGGAATGTGTCACGGTGCTGTGGGCAAGTTTGTTTTCTGTATCTATTATTTCTTGTCGGGCCTTGGGCTCCTCCAAGGCATTGGTTCAAACACTTGAGACCGTTTAGGTGCCTGAGCTGGAGATATAATTGCCATAGACTCCCTTGTAAGTCAGACCTAACTGCCTTTGGGTTTGTCATCCAGTTGAGAGACCAACACAGTTCTCCATATATAGGTTGGAGTAATAAGACTTGATTTATCTGCTCTGTCTCTTCAGAATGGGATGCTTTGAGGCAGAGTGTCTCCTGTATTCTGTGTTTGTACAGTGCCTACAGCAACAGAACTGTATCCTCAGGTGGAATACAGGTTAGAAGAAGGATGGGGATAATATACATACACACTGCCTGTAATCCAGTGGTGAAAGTAGTTGCTCACTTACCTTCACTGCTGGAAGGTAAAACCTCTGGCAGTTGCCAAGAAATGTGTCAAGGTTATAACTCTCAGGTGGGCTGGAAACATGAATGTCAGACATGCAAAGTGGAAGTGGTTTCAAGCACAGGCTTTTGCCTTCTCTGGTCCTTTGAAGACGGAGGTAACTTAAAAAGAAGGGGGAAAAAAAAGGTTTCCATGGAAATTTTTGAAACCAGAGGAGTGAATATTGGTGTGTGCTTTGTTCTGTGTTCTTCACAGCTGATAGAAGTCACAGTGTAAATGGACTTAACTGCTGAGTGACCTTTGACAAAGCCAGAGAGGAAGTCTTTGTTGTTGTTGTCAGTGATGGTAATTTCTTTTTTTTTTTTTTTTCCAAGGTAAGAAGTCTTTTTCAGTGAGGTGATTCACTAGTTTTAACTGAAACTTTGAGACAGAGACATGGTGACAAGATAGCGATTGCAGTGAGTAACAAGGCTCAGTCAATTATTGACCAGCCCATCTCAGCACCTTTGTTTTATTTGCTGACAAAATATCACAACCTTTATACAAAGAGCTGAGCTGGCAGGAACCCAACATTGCCCATTCCTGGTGTCACTGTGAGAAATGAACGTTTTCTTGTTATAAAGTGAATTGAATTCTCTCCTTGCAAAGCTCTTCCTATTATCTTTTGGATTAGTGCTCTGTACATGGCTGTCGGCTCTGATTTCTGTCCTTTCTCGTAGGAAAACATGCATAATAGGTACAAGCCAATGCAATAACTGTTGTCTTGTAAAATATTTCAGAAACCCAAGTAAAGTTACCTAGAGCAGGGCTAGTATGGCCCAGATCTCAGCTGGAACCCTTTAGGCATGACTGCTGTGCATACAAATGACAATGTGTTGATTCATATTTATGAATCCTCCTTCAGATGGCATATCTGCTATTTGTACTGGAGCTAATCATTTCAAGAGCACGTGGGCTTTGTGGTAGCAGTGGCTGCAAAGCTCTGCTGTGCTCACATTTTACAGTGTGAAGGTGTGCAGCTCCCTCCATCCTTTGCAGTTATCTTCAAGTATAGATCATGCCCTTCTGTCAGGTTGGTCAGGGCAAGGGGTGGGACTCTTCTGTGCTTTTTGCAGGGGTGCTACACTGTTCAGCCAGAAAACTCTGAAAAAGGATTAATGCTTGAAATCCCTGAAGGGGTGGTACCATGCCCCAGAGCCCTTTGCCTTGATGTGATGGAAAGAGGTTTTTGCAGTTGGGCCTGTTCCCCTCAGCTTCAGGTGGCAGCAAAACCTGGCTGGCCTCCTTATTTGCTTACTGAAGTCAGCAGAAGTTTGACATTCAAGGACTGAGCAGGTTGAAGTGAAAGGCTGGAGAAGCCCCTGCTCAGCTCACAGTGGAGACCTTGTGCATAACACCAAAAATGTGAGTAGTAGTCTCAACTCACTAATGGTCACCCCTTAGGACTAAGTTTTGCCAAACTGGAATTCAAAACAATGTAGACTTTCACATAATGTAAAGCCATAGAGATTTTTTTGCTTGTTATCCATAAGGTCCACTTTAGAATTCCAGTCTATAAATGGAGATGAGGGTGGGCAAGTCAAGTGCTAGGGGTTAATAAAATAAAGATTAAATTTACTAGTTATATTTAAGAAGTGTAGTGATGCAGAAAGCTTCCTGGCATCTGATTGCTTCTGTGCCACAGATACCATATAAACCAGCAAGAAAAATAAAAGTTATATGAGGAGCAAAGTAGCAGCAAATCCAAAAATGCATCAAAGACAGCCCATTGAAACTGGCAGGGTTTACAAAAAAAAAAAAAGTTTTTTGTAAAAAACCAACCAAACAAAAAAACCAAACCCAAACATTAAAAGGATAAAGATCAAAGGAAGAACAAAAGGAAATAGGGACAAGTAAATTAGACAACAAAATTATAAAGCAAGAGAACAAAATATCTTATACAGGAGGACTAAAGATGAAGGACTCAGAAAAATAATAAAACAAGGTAATAATCAATAGTAAGATGCAGCTTTAAGTATCATTTGCATAGGTGCTCATAGTCCAGTATGAACACTTCCTTTATATAGGTCCTATTTTATTTTATTGTTTCTCAACCCAGATAAGATAATTCTATGTTCCTTCTAATAATAATTACAGGTAGGCTGTGCCTTTAGCCTGTAGGGATATCACAGAAATAGCACTGGGGGTAGTCAAGACCTTCTTGGATGCTTTGCTGTGTACCACTGGCAGAAGTGGGTGGGGGCTGCAGATGGCAAAGGGCAGAGCACTGGAAAGTGCTGGAGTTTGGGTAGGACTTGGGGGTGTTCATGACAGTAGGGTGAAGGATGGGGAGGAGGATGGGAAGGAGTCTTTGATGAAGGTCTGACAATGTGTGACTTGTCCCATCTGCTGCCTGGGAGTGGTGCACAGGAACATCTGAAATACCACTGCCAAGGAAGTCCATAAGGGTTACTTCGTGCGCTAAGATGCTATTTTCCAGACTCTTGGCATGTAGCTGTTGGTTGAAAACTTGGTGTGGAAATCAGCATATAAATTAGGGTCAAAATGTCCTGCTGTGCAGCTGCTCCCAATGTGCTCCCCCTGCCCTGATGCCCAGGGCACAGCACTGGGGCGAGGGCCGAGATTGCTGAGGGTGTGTGTTGTGTAGCAGATGCCAAAGCACACTCCAGGGTGAACCCATTACAGAGGCAGCACAAAAGTCACAGAGCTTAATCACTCTATTTTCCACCTGTTTTGTATTACAAACCTGTGGCAAAATGGGAGTGAAATGGCCAATGGATCTCGTGAGTCCAGCAGACCCAAACCATTTTCCTTGTAAGGGACTCAAAAGAAACCAGCTGAACCTTCCCCTCCACACTTAGTCTGGCATTTTGGTTTGTTCTTAGAATGGAGACATTGGCGTTGCTGCAAAACAGTTCAGGAGGGGGTAAGGATGCTAGAAGGCACTGAAATACGAACAATCTGTGGTGACTTGCCCCTGAATGGATACCAGGTGCCCACAAAAGCTGCTCTATAGTTCCCCTTCTCAGCTGGAGAGGGGAGGGAAGGATTGAGAGTTAGGATAAGGGCAGAGAAAGATCACTCAACAATTCATGTCAAGGCAAAGGAGTCTCGGGCAAATAAGTTTAATTTTTTACCAGTCAAATCAGAAGGATGGTGAGAATTAAATCCAAATCCTAAAAACACCTTCCCCCTGCTTCCTTTCTTCCCAGGCTCAACCTCAGTCTTGTTTTCTCTACCTCCTGCCTCCAAAGTGGCACAGGAGGGCAGGGAATGAGGGTCACAGCCTTCAGCATGAGGTTCTCCACAGAAGGCAGGTGGATCTCTGCTCCACCACGGACCTCCTTGGGCTGTAGTGGGACAGCCCCATGGACTGCAGGGAAACCTCTGCTCTGACATTTGGAGCACCCCTCTTTCACCAACCTGGGTGTCTGCAGGGTTGTTGCTCTCACATAGCCTCACTCCTCTCTCCTGACTGCAATCAGGAGGTTTTGTGGGTTTTTTCCCTCTTCTTGAATATGCATCCCAGAGACATCATTGCTGATGGGCTCAGTGGCGGGTCTGTCTTGGAGCCAGCTGACATTGGCTCCATTGGACACAGGGGAAGCTTCTGGTAGCTTCACAGAGAAGCCACCCCTGTAGCCCCCCCCCCCAAGACTTGCCATGCAAACTGAATACACAGCCAAACCCTAGAGGGAAATATTGGCAGTTTGTATGACCTGTAGCCTCTTTCCTGCCGTTAAATTTATCGAGGCTGTGTTCCGATGCAGCAGCTCATCTGCTCCTTCACTGCTGTGGCAGCAAGAAATGGGTGAAGGCTGCAAATGCGCTCCTGGTTGTACCCCACAGTAAGTGCCATCTGAAGTAATTTTGTTCTTCACTTACTGGCAGAAGGGCTGAGGAGCAAACTACAGAAAAGGAGAGCGAGGAGAGAAAAAGGGGCTGAGCCTTAGAGAGCTGAGAGACACAGCAGTGGCAATAGCTTTTGAAGTCTTTTAAGAGAAAGGTCTGTGGAAAATTATTTTCCCCTTTTCTTTGCTCTCCAGACCCCAGCGTTCAAAGGGCAGGCAGTGACTCCAATTGCTGCCAGCCAGGTCCTCCAGAAGTGCCATTCTTTCAACTTGGGCTGACTAATGCCAGTAGTGGGAAAACTTACCCTGGATGCTGAATATTCACATTTGCATTCTTGAAACCCAAGCTGAACTTTTATTTAGTCTGAGTCATGATTCACAAAAAATAAAATATGCAAAAATCAGTAGTGAAGAAAAGCAGCAGAAGCGACTATTTTGGCACAAACATGTGCAAGCCATATTTCTCCAACAACAATTTCCCATAGAAGTTTAACCTCTGCAGGACACTGAAGTCAGATTGAACTGTAGGTTTTGTAACATTAGATGCTATTGTCAGTCTGGCAAGTCTGACAGCCATGGAGGAGTAACACAATATGAAAGAAATGGTACACCCATCTCTAGAGCAAAAACAAGGAGCTTTTCTCAGAGTCATCATTAATGTTGCCATCCCTGTGTGACTGTGGCCATGTCATTTAATCTCATTGCATCATCTGAAAATAGCTGTGAAATTAGTCCCATATGCAGCCAGCATATAAAGGCCAGGGGAATAAATCATAGTGAGAGAAGATCACATTGTCCTTAAAGATGAGAACTTTGTGCACATCTGAAATAGCTGTACTTTCTCATTTGGCTCATGGCTGAGTGGGCACATGGGCCCTGCTTGAGGTGAGGGAGCCCAGTGGCATCTCTGTCATGATCTGCCACAGAAGGTAGACCAAGCCTGAAGCTCAGCCATTTCCACACTGGTGATGGGCTGGGGGCTGGCTGTGCCTGGGTTGGCCTGGCCAGCCAGATGTGCCTTTGCTAATAATAACAGGAATTGCCCTGCGAGCGAGGCTCCATCTGGGCCACTTGTGTAAGCTGCAGGGTATCGACTCCTCTCCTCCAGGATAGGTTATGCAATCGCATCAGAAATCAAATATACAATTTGGATTTCACCTTTTTCTGAACATCTGGCTGTTCACGTTTTAGGCCTGCTGATTCCATAAGGAACCTGACTAGAGATGGGTCTCTTCGCATGCAAACATGGGAAACAAATGCTGAAAGGTTGCCCAGACAGTGACCTTGGAATTAATTTTCGAATTCAAGTGAATATCTTTATATTTTCTCCACTTGGCTCAAAGTTTCCTTAAGAGCAGTACTGTGGTGTGACCTCTCTAGACCTAACTCAGTGCTTATTTGAAAGAGCCCCTCTTTTCTCTAATGCTGCATTGCTGCCTTTGAAATCAGCAGAGGGAATGGCACTGGAGCCCTACAAGGAGATAAAGCTGGTGACCTAAAGCTGGTGGCAGCTACAAAAAGAGTCCAGTTGACTTCAGCAGGCTTTGGAGTGAGCTCATAAAAGGCTCCTGGCAAGGCACTCTGTGGTGCCCTCACAGTATTTTAATTTCCTCCCTTTGCTGGTCTCAGATAGTCTGAACCTATTGACCTTTGGTGCATGCTGATCATCTTCTCTTTTTCACCAGGGAAGCAAAACTCGGGACAAGTTTTGCTGGAGAATTGTCAGAGAAGTGATTGTAGCTTTTAATTTGCTTGGCTTACTGGCTGAGGTCCATGTTGGCAGATACTTCAGTAGCTCATTATTGTTGGAGGCTTTTCTCAGTGTGTGTTCTTTACAGCTCTGCTCAAGGTATCTGGTGCACCCTGAGCTGTGTCCCCAGTTTCAGAATCCCCTTCTCAACTAAGTGAAGTCAGTGGGATTGTATGTCCCAGCAGCAGCATGTAAACATAAAGAAAGAAAGGTTTAATGGTCTCCTTCTTAATGTTTTTGAGTCTCAGGACTTTGAGGAAATGAGAAGATAAGTGTGATAGTCTGTTCCTTCAAAGTCCCCGCAGCAGATTTAACTGCATTTCTGATTATCATAGTAGATAATAAATACAATACATGCACCCATGCACATAAAACAGCAGTATTTTGTGCTTAGTCCATGTGTTTCATGTAGCAATCTGGATGATGGCCAGATCAGTAAATGACTCTGATTTTTAATGGAAGTCAGAAACACAACAGATGTACTGTATACTGAAAAGAGTTAAAAATAGCTGTTTGCAATCTCTGTGCTTGCCTTTAAGCAAAATACATGATATAGAGCAGTGGTGGTTTAGCATATGGAGGTTTTAACATCCGATATTTCTGAGAGTTTGCCAGGTTTATGCAGGGAGGTCTTGAAGTTAATGGCAAGTTTCATGGACAGGATTTCTGACATCTTAGCACTCTCTCCATGGTCAAACCCTTCAACTACCATGAGCTGTGCAAATCTTTATGACCACTTGCATGTTACAGTAACTTCTGTGTAAAAATGTGCAAACGCCTAATAGAAGTTAGTTCCCATCCCTGCCCTACCAGGGAGCTGGGTATTTTTATTTGTTTTGTATCTGGATAAATTGAGAAATTAATTCTGGGTCGCACAGCAAAATGTTTTTAGTGCTGATGCCTCTTTCTTATGACTGGTACCACTTCTTTCTCATTACACATCAGAATAACTAGTTCAGCATTACATGGAGGATTGGCTGCATCTGGCAAAACTGGATTAATTCCAATGTGCTGCATAACTTCAGACTGACTGCAATCCTTGGGAGAAAAGGATTCATCTTTATGAGTTAACTTAAGTGTTATCCCAGTGTGTACATCTTCCAGTGTGCTTGGCCTCATTGCAGCTGCCAAATGACTGGGGAGCCTTTATGTAAATCATTTTGACAATACACATTTGTAAGCTGGTGTAAAGAAAACATTTTCTTCCCCTATGAATGTTATATAGTGGAAGAGCTTCATCTCCACATCACACTTATGCTTTAATACACAAGAGCTCTTAATAATCTCCATGTCAGATGCTCTGTGTAGATTCAAAAATAAGTTTTAGGGAACCCAAACTACCTGAAGGGCTGATTTTTCTTTTCTTTTTTTTTTTTTAGAGGAATTTTACCGATTTTTACCAACTTCTATACAGTATGTTTTTGATTCAGTATATTGTTCTTGTTTTCCCAGAGTGCTAAAAAAAGCCCTTTGAAACACCACAAGACTATAGTGATGAGCTATGCTAGAGAAACCAATATTATATATTTCATCATTTGTCTGGTGTCCTTGCCAAACTTCTAATTTAGCAGCGCACAGTAGTGCACCAAAGTGAGTCATGAATTCTTCAGTATAATTACCACGCAGTGCAAAACCAAGGCTACAGAAGTCTGAACCTTTTCCTGTCTGTCGTTTTCCCCTTCTAGTCGCTTTTCAAATGCCATATGCTGTGCAGGAAAGCTGTGCATTGCATCACAGCCTCAGCCCTGTTCTGAGCAGATATGATTAAAAGCTAAATTTGGAGTTAATAACTAAAAGTTCTTTTCTGTGGGACAGTCACAAAAAAAAAGAAATGTTTTTGTGTTATTTTTATAGGTAAAATATAGGGGTTTTTTAAGGAAAACATCCTGATAGAAACAACCACTATGGAGTTGTAGGGCTTGATATGAGATCTGAGTAAATGCTGAGAGATAGTCTTGTTGACATTTTAAGATTAGATTTCCCTAAATTGATTTTTATATCCTCATATTTGTCTTACCCATGCATTTTAGAAAGTATCCTCACACATGAGGTAGTTTCAAAGGAGAATTGGAAACCTCATGTGTTCATTCAGGGTTCACCCCTGTGAATAACCCAATTTAGAAGGGTCCTGATGACTTTGTGTATTATCAGTGAGATATGAAAGTTTACTTCAATCTAGAGTTTCAGAATTGCTGCTGTGTCCAAATTCATGTGCACTTAAGCGTCTCCATTGAGGCTCACTAATTTTTACCTATTTTTTAAATATGTACAAGGGCTCAAATTCTACAAGGGCATCACAAAAGACAAAGATTCTTTGCAGAGTTGCTGACAAATGAAGTCTTTCTTCAGAAAGACCCATTTCAGGTTGTTTTTGAAATTTTACATCATCCAAGTTGCTGCACGTGACTTACCTACTCCAGACTGCTATTGAAAGTAAGAGCTTAGAAACTCAACTTCTTTAATACTTATGTTTCTTCTCTGCAAGATGATGCATCCTGTTTGCAAACATGCAAGATAAAATGTGTTGATATGTTAAATATTATCTCTGTGTTTGAATTATTCCTGCCTCCTTGTCTGTGTTAAGGGATTGTTTTACCAGAGCACAGAGAGATGAGGTGCAACAGATCTGGGGGATTTCACTTCCTTCAGCTGCTGTGAGGATGGTCACTGTTCAGGGACAAATTGTTTCAAAAAGCTGTTGCAAAAAACTGTTTCCTCAGCTCCTAACTGCAGAGTTCTGCTTCCTACAGGAAAATGTGGTTGCATTTCTGAAGGCATAGTTACATTTCAGAGGGCTACTGCCATTGCAAGTTCTGACTACATGACCTTCCCTAACTCTTTCTTAATATTTCCCTATTTGCCAGGGAAATGTGCCTTTCAGGCCTAAGTCTGCTCAGCAACTATAGATGAAAGATGATTATTTTCTAACAGTGACCATGTTAAAACACAGTGACAAAAAAATGTTACAAACTCTCCTTGGATTTCTGGAAACTTCTTCCCCTCTTTTCCACTTACTATTTTGTTTGCCATACCTTGATTATGGCTTGTGGCTCAGCCTCGCACTTGTTTCATGCTTGCTTAAATGCAATTAAAGCAAAGGCCTTGCTTATGTGAGTGGGGCTGTACAGATGCAGAACACTCTCACTTTGCTGTCACTGTGCTCTGCCCACACTCCTAACACAGCTCTCAATCACCCTTTTTCAATAATTGTGTTAACTGAGAGCAATAGTCTGACAAATTCCCAGGCGTGTCATTTCTTTCCCTTTCATAACCGTGTTTATAAGAACACGCTGTGGTGAAAAGTTAATTCTACATCCACGCTGAATTAGTTGTGTTGGTTTGTGTTTGTGTTTTTGTTTTTTTCCTCAAATAGTCTACTTCAGAACTGCAATGTTGCTTATATAGGGGTCAGACTAGTTAAGCTAATAGGTGGACACAATATTCTGCTCCTTGTCAGTTGAATAATAAGTTATATCTCTAAAGAGGGAGTGATTTCAGGTTATGGAGGTGTTAGGCTTCTCCATTACATGACCTGCTCTCTTTAGCTGCTGCAGCATCAATAACATTTTTCCCAGTTCATATTTTTATAGATCCACAGATGCATAAAAAATTGCAAAATGTGAGTAAAACCACTTTCTAAACGAGTCCACAGCCTAAGTTTGAATGTACATAAGAGGAGAAAATAGCAAGTGATAGAACACATTTGGTATGAAAAACCACGTAACTATGTAGTGTAATCATTTGGAGCAGGTGAACAAATCGGTTGTTTTGATGAGGGCATGTTGGCTGGAAAACTTAGACAAGAGTTGCTGGGAAAGGGCCTTATGCCAGAGATGAGGCGTGGTGGCTCAACTCCAACAGGACACTTCAGGCACTGGGACAGCCTGAACAAACCCTGTGCTACTCACTGTGATTAGAACAGCTGCCCGAGAGAGATGGGCTCAGTCTGAACGCTGCATTACTTTGATTTTTGTCAATTAAAGCCTGATGCAATTAGATGAAGCCCTTGCTCTGCATACTTGACACTGCAAGATGCTGAGGAGACTGGCCCTGATCCAGCAAAGCACTTAAGTGGTTCCATTAGTTTAAATGGCCCTACCTGTATGCTTAAAATTAAGCATGCACTTAAGTGCTTTGCTGGGTTGATGCCAGTGTCTGCAATGGGTGGCAAGATCAGATTTGTAGTGACCACCACAGTCTTGCTTTGGTTTTTGCATGCAGGAGGTCTGTAAGATTTTGTTTATTGCCCCTTTAGACCTGCTCTTCAGGTTGTGATTTTGATAGAAATAAGTGGCAACACTAAATAAATCACCCCCAAAAAAGTGCTGCTCTCACAGAATTTTTACAATGCACTCTATCAGAAACTGTTCAACCAGAGAAATGCTAAACTGAGCCTTTCCAGTTAACAACGTTAAAGTGTTTGAGGTAGTTAAATACAGAGACCTGATGTTTTGTAACCAGTGAAGATTTTTTGGTGAGCAGTTGAAGAAAATTGCTGATATTCTTGACAGAGTGAAGGCCACATTGCCAGATGCCTAATGGCATTCTTAGGTTAAATGGATCTATAGTCTGTGTATGATTGTGATAAAAGTATATCATAAGATACTATAATTATTATCACTTGGTTTATATACTGTTCTTAAAAAAACCCCAAGGCACTGTTAATTCAGAATTAAGTCCAGCCACTAAGTCTGGAAAGCTGGAGGTTCTACAGGTACAAGAGTGTATGGAGAAATTTGAGATGATTTACCCTAAATTAAAAAACGGGCTTGGAAGAGATCTGAGGAGTTCATTTAGTTCATCTGTCTCTTTAAACCACCAACACCATATATTCTGCAGTGTTCCTAAGCTATCTGTTTCAGGACATAACAGTCTTTACCATTAGAAAGTATTTCCTAATGTCTGAATTGAATTTCCCTAGCTGTAATTTTATCTCATTATTTCTTGTCTAACCTACCATGCACATGAAGAATAGATTATTCACTTCCCATATGCAGTATCCTTTTACAGCAGTCTCAGGGCAGTGCAGAGCTACTCTTTCTCCTCATGATTCTTCCTTATTGCTTATTTTTTCCTAGTTTTGTACTCTCCTCATTTCTATCTCTCTGGGATCTAGCTCTGGACAACCACCTGTGAGGGACTAAGAAAGGAGCTAAGATTGTGCTCCAAAGGTTTTAGGCAATAGGAAACCCCGGTGGGTGGAAAAAATTCTACCTCACTCTGTATCTCATCAGAGAGTACCAGAGTGCAGAGTTCCAGTGTACAAGCTGGTGTGTGTGACTTTATTGAGATGGGGGTTTTATTAGAGAAACATCTAATCATCAAACTTCTAATTTCTTTCACTTCACAGTAAGTGACAGAGGACACAAAGCTGTGGTCAGAGGCAGCCATTGCTGACAGGTCCAGGTTTTCCCTGGGAATCCGGGTGGTGGATTTGCATTCTTGCTCTCTCTTTGTGACTGCTGACTTGCTCCTCACAAAGGAAGCCCAGCTCTGATGCTGACTTTTGGGTCTGTTGGGCAGCAGACAAAAAGCCAAGGCTGATGCAGTTCATGAGGCAGGCTGCAGTTTCTTTGGGAGAGACCAAGACCTTGAGGCAAGGTATGAAACAGCAACAAAAAAAAAGTCAAGGCTTTCAACTCTTAAAAGCTCTCTGCACTTCTTTAGCTTGAGTCCAAGAAAGCCTATTTCAGGCTTGGGAAGTTTCAGTTACATTCCAGTGATTGATTTTTATTTTTCTACTAAAGATCAGGTTTTCTTAACAGCTCGCCACATTTGATAGCCCTGTCTCAGCGTTTGGGCACAGTTGAGGTGCAGAGCTCAGCGAGCTCTACCAGTATTAGAAAGAATGTATTTTTTCCAGGAATATCCCCGAGGACAGCCTGGAAACATCAGGAATTCAGAGGGCAGCTCTTGCATTGCATGTGGTTACTGAGGAGCCTTTGCTTCCGTGTGTGCGCGCTGCTCTTTTTAGTTATTCTCAAAGCACCTCAGGAAACTTGTGCAGTGCCCAGCCCTGCCTTCCCTGAGCTCTGATAAAGCCCCCTTGGAGACAGATGATACTCACGTGGGTGCAAAGCCAGTTATATTTACACTCTCCCAGAAGGCTCAGTGCAGTTGTCACAACTTGTCAGTGGTCGGCACCGAGCAGTTTGTGGTCGGTGTAAAGATATTTTTCTGTTACAGAATTTGGCATGTTTAAAAAGGAACTGGGTGACTGTGATTATTAAGATGTAATCAAATGCATTAAGGCAACTATTTCCTTTGCCATTAATAATGAGAAAGCTGGCAATATAATCTTCCCTTCATTCTCTCGTTTCACTTTCGTGGTGAGAAATGAACTGAAAGCAATCAGGAGCTTCAGGAGCCTTTTGGCACTGTGTATTTTTGTTGTCATAAAAATCATAAAGTAAGTACTTCTGTCATGTATTTTTAGTTAAAAATTCTCCTGGAGAAAATCTTTCCTCTATCATAGCTCATAAGTGTTCCCATAAATGAGAATTAGGTTCTTAATTCATCAAGATACTTTGGAAAACTCTCCCTTAAACTATACCTGCAGTAGGTATGTCTCCTTCTCAGTAAATATTCTTCAGTTTCCTGTATGGTGTATTTATTTGTTTACTAAAGCTTATATAATTAATTTTAAATCCTCCCTTAGAGTTAAAGGATTAGGAAATGATGGGTTATAGCAATAGTTTTACATCATGTTTAATACCTTAAATACTTTTCCACTATAGCAGGTTAAATAGTCACCAGCCTTTACCTTATAAAGCCTCATTTAAACCTAATGCTCGAAGATAAATGCTGTAGAAATTACCATTTAACACTTCTATTTGACATGGGCTTACAATGTTTTCTCAACTGAGGAAAATGAGGAAAACTGAGTTGAAATGGTTGAATTCCATTATCTTTGATTCTGCTCTTTTTTTAAAAAACAGGTGTTCTCACAGTTTGTCTAATGACTCCCTCGAGTTTGTTAACCTTTGTAATTATACCATTTAATTTTTCATCTACCTCTTAAATCAATTTATATAGTAAATTCAAGGCAATTTCTTCATATTCTAGAGCAGGCATTCTGTTCCCTCTAGAACCTGGAGCTCTAATTAGACCTCTGAGTTTGGGATCTTCTGATGTGCTTTGCCAGTGCTGGTCTCAGACTAACTGTAATGACACAGTCTGGCAATTTCTGCTGGGAGGGCTCAAAGGGAAACTGGGAGATCTCAAAAGTAATTCAGCCAAGTAGTGGGATATTTTTATTCTTACTTTCCAAAGTGGTAAAGTGAATGAAAAAGAAAGTGAAATCCCTCGTGCAAGATAAGAGGTAATCTGAAAGTCCTCATGGTGAATGGCAAGACTCCATTCATTTCAGTGGTTTTGGAGCTGGTCTTCTGAGTCAGGGTGACTGAGACTTCATGGATTCATCTTCAGAGCTGTTGGAGGATGTGTGCAAAGATTTTTCCTCTAGCTTAATTTGAGGGCTCTTCACACGTCTTATGTTCATGCAGATGTTCAGACAGGCAAGGTGAGTGTGCTCAGAGGGGAGACCTGCCTTTTGTGTTCTGGGTGAATGAGATCTGAGTCTTACAGTTACTTCTTCTTTACTTTCCTAGTTGATTAGAAAGAGAAGTATCAGAAGAAACCTGGAGCTTTGAGGTGTTTTGACCTCTGAAACAGCTAATTTAATGAACAATACCAGGAAATGAGGCAAGAGTTTTATGATTGAGAAATATGGGAGGAAAATGCAGGTAATCAAGCAAATGACATTTTCAAGTCAGGCTTTTCACTGAGTTCAGTGAACTCCTGGATTGGGTCTGTGGAATGTTATATTTTCAAAAACAGATCTAAAAATGGTTTGTAAGGAGTCAGACATGCATATGACTGACCTCTCTCTCCACTTTGTGTCACAAGGCAACTGTGAAATCCAGTTCTACAAGCACCAAGTCTGAAATAAGATTTTCATCATCATGTGGAGCCCTACAATCCATGAAACAAAGATTAAGAATATTTTGTGCTATACCACTAGGGATGTGGATGACTTTGCTAGCACACAAAGTCACTTCATGGCATTTACTATCATAGTTGCATTACACTGATATGAAGGGAGCTTCACTTCCAGACAGGAAGTGTCTTCAGAATCATGAATGGAAAAGTTGTCTTATGAGAATAAAATTTCAGTTTTCAGAGTAATTGCTCCTCAACCCCTTTTCTGCTTGATCTCTCACAGCAGAATTTGTTCCTCTTGGGTGATAATGCTGGTAAGCACAGGGCACAAGAAGTTTTTATAGCACCTGCTTTTTTGCTGTTATTTTTCAATTGCCTTTGAGTAAATGTTGCAGACACAGTGGAAAGAGCTGGAAAAGTATTGATTATGGAAACTTGTTCTTTAGAGACTAATGAGGTGGTCTTTGGTTATGGCTACTGGGCAGTTATAGACTTCAGGGCAGATACATGAAGTAAGTTTGGACTGGTGTAGTTGTGAGATATTTGCCTTAATGCCATTAGGAAAACTGATGTAAAATGTACTTTAAGGCTGAATGAGGAAAGTCCTTGAGATACAATCAGGCCTCTCTGTCCTGATTTAGCTTATGCTGTGTTCATCTCTCGCAAAGATTTCTAATGGCACCTCCACTGAAGTGAAGGCTTAAAATCCTCAGGAACATGCTCTGAATTCCAGTGCTTCCATGGACTCTCAGTTTCTTCTCATTGGTTTCTCATTCTGGGGAAGTGAAAGCATAATTTTAGTCCTCCAACAACAGCATCCTGCCTGTGTGCTTAGCAATATTCTAAAGCCCTTTATTCAAGGACAAGCAAATGCTTTTCCTGCAGCACATTGCTTTGGAGCTGCATGCTGAGGGTCCCCAAAGCTGTCAGTGTCTCTTTTATGCGATGCCCAGCCCCTGTTAGCCTGGGGAAGAGCCCTGACTTCTCACACTAATCCCTCCTGAGGCAATGCCATGCTCAAAAAGACATATGGAAATAGGCCTGTTCCCAGCAGCTCCCTTGCTGCTCTTTCCACCAGTGCCAAGTTCAGAGTGGCAGAGAGATCTTGCTCATCTCCCTGCTTGCTGCTGTGATCTCTTGTTTCTGTAAAGCTGTCAGGATGGGTCCTCCAAGCAAATTATCTGTGTTTCCAGTGATAAATCCCATGATCCAGCTTCACCTGCCAGCAGCTGGTAGGTCCTGGAAACAAGCTGGCTGGGATGGGAAAGTCCCTCTCCACATTATGTCCCGTGCCAGAGCCCCTGCATGGGTTGGGGATGCATTTCCCTACTGCTTCCTCCTCCCCAGCTCATGTGGGTTATGGCACTGCAGAGCTGTGATTCCTGATGGGTTTTTTTTCTGTCTTTCCTCAACTAAGAGAAGCTCCTGCTGTTTCCAGTCCTTTCCAGGTTAGTGCTGTGCATGTTCCCTGCCAGACCAGTATAACCCTTGGGCTCTCCTTCTTATTCCTGGACTCTGCAGTGTCTGACTCTGCTTTGCCACTGGAGCTGCTGTAGAGGTGTGCTGGGAACTGCAAAGGGATTTTTTTTTTTTTTTTTGTGCACTACAAGAGAGGAAAAAGTAATGTAGGCTCTCAGTCCATATCACATGATGCCTGCATTTGGTTCCCAGTGTATGGAAGAGCTTTCTTAGGGACAAGACCATTCTGTGCTCTTATCAGTCCTTCCCTGGAGGGTTGTATAGAAGTTGTGTCCTTCTTTCAACACTGGACTAGGGGAATGGGCTTTGCCCAGATATTCTCTTCATTTTTCTTTTTCCTCTCCCCAAGACATTAAACTGCCAACTCTGCCTCTGATAGAGGGGTAAAGGAAAAGTGCTTTTTATTAATTGTTGAATAGAAAATCAGCAGCAGGCACTGTGAGGATGAATTTATCTTCCAGCTCTTTGGCTTGTACTTTAGTCACACTTTGTCAACCAGACAATGCTCATCACTTATATATAAAACCCTTCCAGAGAATATACAAGTAAGAAGAATACATGTATAATGAAATAACAAGTCTTGGCATTTCCTACGGAAGCAGCCAAATATTCAGCTGTGAGCAGTTTTATTAAGAGGAGAAACTGCTAGAAACAATAGCAGCCCAAATAATTGATGAGAGATGAATTTGATCTCTGGCTGGTGGCTCTAATAAATTTCTTTGTCAGCTCAGTCCATTTACTGTAGGTAGAAGCCCTGTGCAGTGATTAAAGAAGCAAAATATTTTAGGCATAACAGAATGTAACAATTCTCCTTGTGAACTGGACAAAAATATGGGCAGATAAATGGAAGGGGAGGTGCTTTTATTTGAGGTCCGTATTAAATTAGGGAGCAGTTATTTTTGTTCCTCATCCCTTACAGGTGACAGTGAAGCAAAATGATATTTCTGGGACTACTGCCTTGTACAGACTCTGTCCAGCCTTTTCATCAGCACCTCAGGAGCTGAGGCAGGGGAAGGAGATGCCTTCCCTTGGTGGGAAGATATGGCATGTTGGGCAGGAGGAGGAGGAAGGTTGGGTATTGTTGCAGAGGAGGGGAGGGAAAGCTCATGAACACTCATATTTTGGTTTGCTTTAACTGTGGGTGGTGTTTGTGACCTGGATGTCCTCTCTGCCAGTGTTTAGGGGTGGTTAATCACTGCAGGGCAGAGACAGGGTATGGGAAGGACCCTGCCTAGAGAGGAGTAGCTCCTGCTGGGTGCCCACACAGCCCCTTCCCTTGTGTTTGCTCCAGTCACGTACGTAAAAAGATATCAGTGCTCTGCTCTAAATGTGGGGTTGGGGTTTTTTTGAGGACATTGTGACTCCAACCCAGATGACCCAATATTTTAAAGAGTATTAGACATAGGCAGAGAAAGCCACATGGCCTTTCAGCAGGGCAATATAAGACTAGAAGGCACTACTGGGGCCAAAGACAGCAGCACTTATAAATAACTCATTTAATATGCACAACAAAATGAGTAAATAACAACACTGTCCTACCAAACAGTTATGTTTAATGCTTCATTAATGTTTCGTGAATGTTGATAATTATTTTTATATAATTTAACATGCTGGGGTCTTCCATCCCTGGAGTTCTTTCCAGATGGGATGGTGCATCCAAGAGAGAGAAGAGTGTCAGGGCCATCAGTATGTCATTAGAGTTAATGCAGGAGTTGTCAAATGATGCCTGTTTGCACCAAAAAGCTCTGTATTAGCACAAGGCTGCCAAACTGCAACATTCATCACCAGTGAGTATTATTTGAAAAGATCACTTAGTATCTGTCAAGGCTGCTGTAATATTTTTTGGCCAAAGAATTTAAGTGGGAAGATGTGTGTGTGTGCGCCTCCACTCCTGATTAATTGTAATCTCACATAATGCACTCCTCAGCTTGACATCTTTAAAGTAAGGGTAGGTCGGTTGATTCCTGAAATTAATTACAATTCAGATTTTGGAGTGTGAAAAACAGTTAGAGAGCTTTCTATAAACCTTTTAGACACAGCTAGAATTTGGACTGATTTATTATGCACTTCTACTATGCTCTGCTGCTCATGTAATAAAATCTTTAGGAATTTATTGCAAGAAAATGGCTCCTTTTCACAAATTTTCTGCAAGGAGATGGAACTGATATTTTAATTGCATTTTGATAAAGAAAAGCAAAACCAGTGTGGCCCTTTGTACACCCTGATAAATTGACTCTGTGTGTTCCTAACTCAGAAAGATTAAGGGAAACTTATATCTGCATTAATCCCTGTGTGAAACTTCTAAAAACATAAAAGCTAACATATGCTGGGATATCTTATTTGCCTTCCCTTGCAGGAATAAATTAGCAAAGTTAGAATACTTCCTTATCCTTCAGCAGGAGAGCCTTTTGGTGGTTCTCCTTTAGGTGTTACACTCAATAATGTTTAACTTTAGAAAGACCAAGTGGTCTTCAAGTTCTCCTGAAACAGCAGAGATATTAACTTCTGAATTCAATGAGTGCCCCAAATAAAGGTCTGCTCTGGAGGTGATGTTTTGGAATTACAGCTGTCTGCACACGGAGTTATTGAGAATCAGCCATGGCAGTACAAAGACTGTTTTAAATCTGAGTCACCTTTCATGTGTAAACCTGGTTAACTTTATCACACTTAAAAAATCTTTAACATTTGTGAAGAAACTTTCCAGCTAAGGAATCTTATAACACCTGCATCCTCAGAAGTCCAGAAGATGGA
This sequence comes from Corapipo altera, assembly GCF_003945725.1. Classification (NCBI taxonomy): domain Eukaryota; kingdom Metazoa; phylum Chordata; class Aves; order Passeriformes; family Pipridae; genus Corapipo; species Corapipo altera. The sequence goes on along the minus strand of NW_020884920.1, from coordinate 1,266,331 downwards.
GAAAAAATATAGTGAAATGCTGTTTGAGCTCTTGTTGAATCTTGTGGTTTGGATCTAGAGGAATGTTTGTTAGCAGTGTGATGGATATCAGTGTATCTCCATTGGGTATCAGTGCCTGGCTGGGAGCTGCAAGCAGATTGTTACTGAAGAACAATAGGATTTTTTCATTAAGCTCTTCTCTGTTGGCTAAGACAGATAAGAAAGCCTCCTCCCTACTTGACTCATCCAGTAGATAAGATCTATGTATAAGATAAAACTTAAGTGCAGCAGGAACTTGGAAGAGCCATTTTCTAAGAGACAAAACTTAGCAGGCATCAGTTTTTTAAAAATAAAACAGACATCGATCTATGCTATGCTGTAGAGAAATTATGACTCTGGTAGTAAAAGCAAAGTCCAGCTGTTGGCTCAGTGTACTTTCTGTTGGATACTGGATTGTAACCAAGGCATCGTCTGCGGGTTGTAATTCTCCCCTCTGGAGCTTTTGGAGCTGGGGAAGTTCAGTTGTCTGCTCTGAGACAGCCTTCATGCCATGTTAACATGCATGGCAATCATTTGCAAAAACTGCTGACCTGAGCAGGCTGTGAGGCTTGTGTCTTATGTGGATGAGTATTTCTTGAATTTCTGTCTTGTGCTGAGGACAAAAAGACCTTTTGCAGGTTTATAATTTTTCAACCTTACCTAGTCACTGTAGTGACAGCATTCCCAGACATTAGGAGAACTCAAAACCAAGAAAGTTGCTTTTCTTTTCTGGGAACATTCCCTTTTGAAAACAGTGACAGAGCAAGAGGGATTGTCCATTTTTCTTCCTTGAAGAACCCATTTTCCCTTTTTTCTTAATTATCTGCACCACTGGTTTCTGCATATGTGCTAGTTTTGGCTGGGGTAGAGTTAATTTTCATCACAGTAGCTGGTATGGGGCTGTGTTTTGGATTTGTGCTGAAAAGTGTTGATAATTCAGGGATGTTTTAGTTATGAGTAGATCTTACTCAGAGTCAGGGGGTTTCCTGCTCTTTACCCACCACCACCAGTGAGGAGGCTGGGGGGTGCACAAGGTGTTGGGAGGGGACACAGCCAGGACAACTGACCCCAACTGACCCAGGGGCTATCCCAGACCATATGGAACATACTCCATGTATAAAGCTGGGAGAAGAGAGAAGAGGGGGGAGATGTATGTTTGGAATGGTGGTGTTTGCCTTCCCAAATCACCGTTATATGTGCTGGAGCCCTGCTTTCCTGGGATGGCTGAACACCAGCCTGCCCATGGGAAGTGGTGACTGAATTCTTGTTTTGCCTCGTTTGCATGCACAGCTTTTGCTTTACCCATTAAACTGCCTTTATCTCAAACAGTAAGACTTTTCACTTTTACCCTTCTGATTCTCTCCCCACCCCACCAGGGGAGAGTGAGCAGGTGGCTGGGTGGGGATGAGTTTCCATCTGGGGTTAAACCACAACAGCACATTATCTGTCTTGCTCTCATGAATAAAGATTCCAGGCACTGTCCTAACACATTTCCCCTGCTGTGTGCTTTCCCAGTGCTATGTGCAGTACTCTTACAGCATATATGGGTCAGATTGTATTCTGAGTTCTCATGATGAGCTCTGACTGAAGTCCCTAAGGACAAATAACCCAAATACATGCCTGTATTCCTCTAGTAACTTGGTTGTAATGCATTGCTCATTATGTGAGTGCTTGAGTACCTATCCCTTCATGATTAATGTTATGCAAAATATAATTTAGGTGTTCCACTGTCTGATATCTCAGGGAATATTTCCCTTCTAGGTGAATAAATTCCTTTGTCTCTAGTTTGAATAATGCAGTTGCAATTTTCACATTATCCATATTCTGGGGGTTTTCTCCACCAGCCTCACCTTCATATAGTCAGTGCAGATTCTCTAGGGGAGAATTGCACCTGGAAACCCAGATTCAATTTCAGAGGAAAAGCATCTCAATATTAACTTGATTTAAACAGAACATTGGAACACATACAAAACTCACTACTAAGCAGCTCTATATGGAGACCTCATTTAAAAAATGCCCAAAGAACCTTTAAGAGAAAAGAACTCATGAACCAAAGGAGTTGTCTATGCAGGGCCACGCTTGTCTGAGGCAGAGACTTGAGTGGGAAAGATTGTTTGCTCTTGGTTGGGTCAGATGTGCTGTGTTTTAGGGGTGCTGGAAACCCTTGCTGCAGGAAATCTGTGCTGTCAGCAGCTGGCTGGCAACCAGGGGGGCCATCTCCTCACAAGAAATGGGACAGGTGCACACTGGGTTTGCTGAAATCAGATAATTAATGAGAGGGTGAAAGTTAGAACGGAACCGGAAGGGTGTTCAGATGTGATCATCAGGTATCTTCCAAAATGGATTGTAATAGAAAGTGGCAGAATGTGCTGGCAATAAAATCCAAAGATGAAGTGCATTCACTTAATCAATTAAGATCGATTAGTGGAATCAAAGGCACTGTGTTGGTGGCAGCTAATGCAGAGGTTAAAGCATTTTATCACTAGTAATTGTAAAATTGGCTCGACTTCCTATTTCAAATCAGTGTTTCTTGTTTGCAGTAAGAATTATAAATAAAATAGTATTTTCACTTATCTAATATTTATTACCCATCTTAGATACTGTACTTAAAACACGGGTTTTTCTTGCTAATTCTAACGAGCCAATTTCCATCACCTTTTTGTGACCTCCCTTTAAAACTGTTTCATAGCAGTATCCACCCATGCTTGCTTTCAATGAAGGGAAATATGATCAGGGCTATATACCTTTTGCTTTAAAAAAACCCAATCTTTTCTCAATTGCTGAGTCTCACTTTACCACTTCATAGAAGTATGATTTTTATACGTATTTTTTTGTTTTAATTTTGGAGAAAAAAATGGAGATGTGCTTACACAGCAACGACATCCTTTAGCTGTAATAGCTGCTTGCTCGGAGAGCCAGCCCAAGCTATCCTGACAAATGAATTCTTTTATGGGTGTGAGCTGTATTTCCCTCAGGGGTGTGTGTAGTTGAGTTGTTACCAGCACATCCTTCCTAATGCAAGCCAGTCCAAGGCTTGGAGGAATGAGCTGCATGGACACAGGCCCTCTGCTGCTGGTGAAGGACACCCACAGCAGGCAGTGGGTGTTGAGCAGTGTGTAGCTGTTGTGTGAACACAGGATCACAGGGTGCCTTGCAATGAGTACTTCTTGAAGGCCCCTTTAGAGCATTTCCCATTTTTTTGGGCTATATCAAACAAGAAATGTTTGGCTTGCAGAGAAAGATGTTTTCAAATTACTCTTGGCTTTCAAGCCTGGACTCCACCCTGTTCCAAGGGTGCTGATTTAAATGTAAATGTAAAATTGTCCTGAATGCAGCTGAAAAAATATGGGTGACTTCTCAGCTAGAGTAAGGCTTTTATTTAACCTACAAGCAGAATATTTCACATAGACCTCTTCTTGTTAGCTCCAAGAGGTGAATGTTTCTGTCCTGAGCATTGCTCATTCTCAACCTCTGAGGGGTCAAGCAACTGGTTTGTCTCATGTGTTGACTAGGAGGGCTGTTCCAGGCATGGATCTTGAAAGAATCACTCAGATGTGGGTCTGTACAACCTTCCACATGGTGTGCCACGTGCTGAGGTGGAACAATGGCCTCTGCTAGAAGGGATTGCACCAAGAAAGGAGATAATCATCATATAAATCATCATATAATCATTACTCAAGAAGGGAACAGTTCTGCACACCACTGTATTTTCTAAGCTCTTCATGTACAATTTTTTAATTTTTTTACAGAGGTGTTCTCTCTTTCCATTTGCTGTTTCCTTGGATCCTGATACTCTGAGGATAGAAATCTACCTCCCATCTTTGAGTTCTGAGTAATACAGGAGGAGCTTTACCCTGGTCCACTAGGTACAGCAAAACCATCAGTGCAAGACAGTCTGTCAGCCCCAGATTACTGCATGTCCAGGGCTGCAGCACTGCCTGCCCTTTTTGTTTTGTGTGGTGTTCAGACTTGAGCTCTTGGTATCCCAGCCTTGTTTCAGTTCGTGACCCAACCCAGAGGAATATCTATTCTGTCTTCCATGAAGTAGGATAGTTCCTGACACATTGCAAACCATTAGTGTAAGATGTTGAGATGAGCTATTCTCCACTTTTCCATTAAAAATCCATAAAACCGAGTTTCTCCCACCCACTCAAACTGATAAAACACAAAGCCACAAAAATTTCTAAATAAAACATGAGGCAGAGGAATTTTCAATGTCTTTGGGGGGGGGGGGGAAGAGACAATAGCAAAACATGTAGCAGCCTACAGCAAAACCCCACATGGGCAGAAATATGTACTTTATGCAGAGCAAAAAAAATCACCCCAAATCCCCAGGGTAGTTCATGAGTACTGTGAAACCTCATTGCACAACTAATGTAACAATTTAGATGGGTCTTTTTTTCCAGGAGAGCTGCTGAGGTTCCTGCTCATATCCAAAAAGTCAATTTAAAATTTCTCTGATTCATGTTACAGCAAATCTGTCTTGTTTGAAATCCTTGTTCACAATCAGAGAACCCCAACACTTCTGGAATCCTGAGGTGAACTGCAGCTTGGCCAACTCAAGCCTTACATCCCACTCTACTGCAGAAAGGTTGTGTTGATGGAGGAAAGGAAGGAGAAAAAAGTGGGAGAGAGGCCGTGCTTGAGCTGTACAGGCACATCTGTGAGCAAAAAAGTCAGAGCAAAACCTGCCTGTTCTGCTGTAGATGTTGATTGGTACCTCTGACAAGGGCTGTTCATTGAGTATCTTTATGCTGGGGACTGAATTCAACCAAAGTCAAAACTGCTTGTGAAATCATGTTGTTCAGTCACTTTGTTGTTGCTGTTTGTTGTAAAGGAAACAAGAAAAGAAAAGGAGGAAAAAAAAAAAGAGAAAGACAAGGAAATTACAGCAGCATGGGTATGGTCCATGTCTGCATTAGCAAAACAAGAAACTTCAGTTTCCCCTTGGGGCATTTCAGATCATATTTTTCCTACTGTCATAGAAACTGTCAAAAATAAAAATAAGTAATTCATGCAGAAACCAAATGTTTTGATAAGTGCAAAGCAACTATTTTCTCAAAAATTTCTATTGCCAGGAATTTTGAAATGTTGGTCTCCTGTTCTAAAATGGAAGAGAAATAGATCTGAATATATCCTCTGTAAAATGAGATGGACAATGGTGACCCAGGGCTGCAGTAAAGTGCTCTTACTGGTAAAATTCCAGTGGTCTGAACACCATCAAGGATTTGGTGGGTAGGGTCTTAAGTCTCTTCATTATCACAGACTTTCCTATGTTATCTTGAAATAGTTCAGTCTTTCTGTATCTCTTATCTATGCAGAAATGATTGAGACTCTGCAGATCACAAAACTCTAGAAGAAAATCGTGAGAGGATCTAAAGATTTCAGGAAGAGCTGAATTACCAAAGAAACATAATTCTGCAAAAAGTAGGTGAATTCTGTGCTCTGTGAAGCAAAGCTGGACATAGGATTTTAGGTGTGGCTTTTTTTTTTCTCCTGTGGAATGGGCATGGTCCAGCACAGATAGAAAAAGACTTGATAGTGGACTGGACATCTTTATCTTAACTGCAAAAAGTGGGGAGAAGGAAAATCTAAGGCATTAAGAAAGGCCCATTTGTCTAAAACATATCCTGAATGAAACCCTAATCTGCTTTGTTGAGGAACATGTTTTCTCATTTTTCTTTAATCTGTACTGAAAAAAAACCATGATCTGTACTGAAAATGATGTAAGTGTAGATCCTACCCTTCAAGAAACATATACAGTAATCAGGATTATGTTGTTTTCCTACAAATATGGAAATTAAACAAAGTATTTCTCTTCTTTGTCCTGTTCCTGCAAGCAAGATAAAGCAGATGCTGCTGTAACATCTTCCATATAATGCCTGCTACGTGCAAACATCCTTGTTGGGGGTATGAATGTGTCTGCATAACTTCCACAGATAAAGATAATTCCTGGTGTTTATTCTGTGATTTAGAGCTGTGTATCATTGGAGTTTCTTGTCATCTCCAACCCTATAACTGGGATCTGAGTCTTCATCCTCCCAAAGCCAATGGGAACACAGACAGCTGGCTTGCTGGAAATTTACTTTATTTCTGAGACTGGTAGTTTTGAACATCTCAGTGTCTCTCTCAGGCAGCACCTTGGAAGAGGGAAGCTGTGTCCAGGAGTTGGCTGTAGCTGAGGCATCCACAGGTACATCCCTCCAGCTGAGAGTTGTGGGCAGAGGTCCCAGAGGAGCCCAGTAGTGACTCAGTTCCTTTCTTTCTCTAGTTTCTTCATGAAAGGGGGGATGTGTGTACGTGTTAAATTTGTGATCACTTCAATTGACCCCTCCAATGGTGACTTTCCACAGCAAATAGCTGGATCCAGTAAGACAGAGAAAATATTTCACTGCATTGCCCCAGATCTGATTATGAGATGTGATCTATTCTGGGAACAGTGACCATCATTTTAGTACATGTTTATGAGGATGGTGAGGCGCTCAACAGGAAGCATGACGTGGATCTCCAAAGCAGGGCAGCCCTCCAAGTTAGTTTATATTAACTCATGTATAACACGGGCTGGAACAGGGGGTGTAGGGGTGGCAGTTAGTGAGGGTGAATGCATACATGTGGGAAAGAGGTATTTTTCCGCTCCTGCTGCTGATTCTGTTCTGGCTCAAGGCTGGAGCTCAGCAGCCCTGTTAGTCCAGACATGTCCCAGGCTGGGTGTTTGAGGATGAGCAGCAGTGCAGTGAGAGCACTGGTGCTGGCAGTGCTGCCTGCTCTGGGAGCTCCCCTGTGCCAGCAGCACACACACCAACCCTCTGCTCGGGACAGCAGCTGAGTCACCATGGGGGATTTGTCTGGGGCATGCTCTGGGTGGCCTCTGCACCCTGGTCTGTTTGTGTGCTGTACCCAGACACCACGAGTTTGGTTTTTTAGTCTTAAAAGTGCTGGGCAGGAATAGAGCCATTGTGATGGTGCTCTCAGGTCTCCTGTGTGCCACTCGGCTGTGGGGCTGAGCCGTAAGGCCACCGCAGGGTCCAGCCCTTGCTTTGATCACCCTGCCCCGGATGCTGCACTCTGTGCACTGCTAGGGCAACATAATGAATATCCCAACACGAACCCAGCTGTTTAGGTGTGGTCTGTGTCAGTAGATTCCTCCTGTCCTGTCATATCATTCAACTTACCAAGAGCTGAGATCGCTGCTGGCTGTGCAGGTAGGGGCAGGCAGGTGCTCAGTTGCTTTATCTCCCCAGCAATTGTAAGGGGGGCTGTGATCCCAAGGAACACGTTGGTGCCTGCAGCAAGAGCATTGATCTGCACAATGCCTGGAACCAGGCTCTGGATCTTGTTTGGAGAAGCTTTGTGAGGACTGTGTTTGCTAAACACAATGTTTAGAAAATCTGCGGCAAATTGAGGAAGGACGTGGAGATGTTTGCCAGTATTTGTGAAATGTCACAGAGTTTCACGGGCAGTTTTATGTCTCCTTTCAATGTTTTTATTGTGTTTTATAGTAAAAGCAGGATTACAGTGTTAGTTTATAAAACAGACAGATGCATCAGTAGATGCTGAACAAAAAAAGGACTGCTTTTATTAGTGCAGATAAGCCTTGAATCTCAAATAGGAAACTATTATTTCTCAGAGCTATAACCAAGCAACCAATATGGGTGCAAAGTTGCACCTAGTTCTAGCAAGTACCAACTCATTCTTTTAAAGACAATCCCTAGCAAATGCTACCTGGAAATTCCCATGTGCCTGAATTAAGAAGGTTCAGTGTTAAGTATAGTGAAGATGTGGGAAATGCCCTCAGGCCCAATTAAGAAGGAGAAACCACACACTATGGTTATTGTCTGTGCTGGGGTGTTCTACTCTTTTTTAACTACAATATCCAGATTAAAACGCTTGCTTATGACCTGCAGCACTGTGCATCTGATTCTCCTTTTGCTGATGTCTGTGGCAAGAATGCATTAGTAAAACTTGGCCCTTCTCCACTGGTGTGATCCTCCAAGCATTCACTTCTCTGTGAAAGGCAGGGAAAAGCAGAGTAGCCTCATGGGCTCCAATGACCCTTTACAGCACAAACCCTGATGCAATTAGTTTCCACTCGAGTCTATTATAGTGGAGTTTTCCTGCCAATGTTGTGCTGTGAATGTGCTGTGGCAGCGGGGATGCCTGGCTTGCCCTGCTCTCTTGGAGAGGAGAGAGGGTGTTCAGGATGTGTCTGTGCTGTGGGATGCAGTTTGCCACAGGGCCAGGGCAGACAGAAGCAGCTTTGACGTAACAAAATGTAATCACAGGGATGGCTCAAAGTAGTTTTCGAGGTGTTTTGGCAAACTGCAAGTCCAGCATGGGCTTACCTATGGCTCGAGCCTGATAGCCCTGCTCTGTGTGACAGTGAGGTGGAATCCAGCTGGGCACTGCATGGTGCTGGGCACCCTCCTCTGCTGTCACCAGAGGCACTCAGGGAAGTGCTCAGGCCACATGGGGAGGCTGGAAGGGACAATGGTCCATGTCAGCTATGAACATGTTTTCCCCACAGCCCTCAGATGACTTTCTGATCCTCCCCAGATCCTTTTTCATGCTTCCAAATCCCACTGGAGCCACTGGAGGAAAAGGAATCTCAGGGAAAGGCCTCCAACAGTGACACAAATTATGCGAGGATTCAGACAAGTCCTAACCTGACATTTTTCAAAGTGAAATGCAAGACCCGCCACTTGCTGATTGCTTTTGCCCTGTAACAGCAGCTGAAGCGCAAACAACATCATTTGCCATGGGTGATGACAAGGAGAGAAAAGAGAGGAATGGGAGAGAAGTGAGGGGAAAAAAAGTATTGAATCAAACTATGGAGGAAAATAAGCTTCTTCGTAGACAATTTTGATGAAACTATTAATTTTCTGTGTAGTGCTTAGAAATTATCATGATATATCTGCTGTCCATGCCAGAGCTAAAGAGCTAATTATATCAAAGAAAGATGTAATTATCTCCCCTTCCTCAGCAAGGCTTGTGGCTGCCAGTGGAGCAGGGCAGCATGAGGGCTTCCTGAGGCCCACAGCAATAGAGAAGGCTGAAAGGAGTTCCTCCAGGATGCTCCAGGCTGGGATGCTCGTGGCTGCCTCCTGCAGAGGGGTTTGGGCAAATAGAACCCATTTTGTGCAACCCACCCTAGACATTTTTCCTCTTTCCCTGAGCTGAGCCAGCAAACCAGCCAACAGGTTCTTCCTCATGAGGTTGAACCTGTCTGTGACTGGGAGAGAGTTCTCACAGGAAGGTGAGGTGAGGTGGCACACCTCCAAACCTTGCAGAACTAACTTCTGCAGAAAACCTATAAAAGTAGGGAAAGCAGGAAAAAACAATATTGCATTCCAATGGAGCCAAAGACCATGGTCTCCTCAAATGTTATTAAGTCAATAATTAAGTGAATTTGGAGTGTGAACTGTGTATCCACTTTAAATGGATTAATGATATGAGAATTCATACAAAATTGCTGTGTTGATTTTATGTTAATGGCTGTTTGAATATAAGCTGAACTATTAACCAAGGATAAGTGGAACTAATGTGCCAGCATTACTATTGAAATGTAATTGAATGGATGGTCTGCAATTTGCAAAGGGCCTCGTTTCTCTGGAGTGGGTCGGGGAGAACAAAGGCTCCCTTGGACAGATTGGAAGGATGTCAGTTAGGGCGGGAGGGCTTTAAACGGAGGGATGCTCAAAAGAAGCCTGAGTGGCTTAAATGAAAGCTCAAGGGAGGGGTATAATTCATCTGTCAATAGTGACTTGGAGACACCCAGCAGGGCAGGGTATCTAGTTTGCTAAGATCATCAGTTTGTGCTTTAAATCCCTCAGGACATTTCCAAGACTGCTATGTTTTATGCCTTCAGCCAAAGAGCAAATATTCCTGAGATCTTGAGGATAAATTTGTGCTTAAAGCTACATTTCACGAGTCAACCTTTCCCTTCACTTCAGTGCAGCATGGCAGGGACAGGGAAACTGCTCCAAAAGCACAGGAAAAATTGCATTGGTTGGTTGAAGGAGGCACGATGAGTAGGAATGGCAGGAAAATGAGCAGAAGGAAATCTAAGCTGGCTATCAGTCTGTTTTTCCAAACAGCAAAGTCTGGTCGATTGTGGAATCCCCATTACTTGAATCATTTAAATATAAGCTGGATAAAAGCCTTCAAAAAAATACCACAGAGTGTATTCCTGCTTTGGCAGGCAGTTGAGTAGGATGACCTAATCAGTCTTTCCAGCTCTTATTTTTTGGGTTAAAATATGGGATTGAAACAGCAGCCGAATGACCTTCTTTGTTCTTGGCCTTTGATTTTTCCCTCCCCCCCACTCCCCTCTCAGAAGCAGCATCCAAGGTGCTGAGTGGACAGACTGGGTGCAGCCTACAAGGGCAGGAGCAATTTGGGGTACCCAGGGATCATGAAACCTTGAGTCTCCCCCCACTTATGGCTCCTTTAGGTGCTAGTGTGGTTCCTCTTGATTTGCTAAAGTCAGGTTAAAATCAGGCTTGAGGCTTTTGACTCTAATGGGGGTTAGGTCAGTCTCCATAGGTCTGTACATAACATCAGCAAAGCTTTGTCAAAAAATCAATCAGTGCTCAGAATTTATGGGCATTATAGACACAGAATTGGGTAGGTGATTAAAAGTGTTGTTCATACTATAACGCTGCTGATATTTAAAGAAAATGTAAACAAATCCTTAATCATGTTGCGCATCCTTGTAAGGCTCGTGTGCCAGAACTACAAACAAACAAACAATAACAGCATATAGGTGTGTGGAAAATAAACTGCCTGATTACCTAATCTCATCTAACTGAAGCATAATGATAAACTGGATCATACATATTTTGTAGTTTGTTACTATAAATATGACTGTTTCAAGGTCAGAATTTTCATTCCTCTACCTTGATAAAAATGCATGCTTCAAAGAAATTATTTTGTGTTACAGATTGCAGGAAATACAAACATTCATAGCTTGGAGGCATTAAAAATACAAGACATCTTACAGTTTTGAGTGAAATTCTTCTAGTATTGGTTTGGGTCTGGTCTATTAATATACTAAATCTTGATTTATTTTTTTTTTTTTTTTCACTCAGAGGGAGTCAAATCTCCACGCACCCAAACTATTTGGTACACTTAGAAATCTACATCTTTGTGTGCAAATTTACGTTTTCAAATTTATAAATGCAAATTTGCATATTTAAATGTTCAGTTTGTCAAAACCTTTCTCCCCTTTATATTAATATATACATTATCAAGCTGTAAGGCTTAGTGCTTTGGGTCTCTCTCCTCCTGTCTGGGGCAAAGCTCAGTGCAGATGAGCATAATTCTCCATTTGTGGTGGGGTGAATGCTTCCTTAGTGCTGCATTTTGATACATTTACTCATCTTCCTTGACTATCACTTCATTTTGCCAGCAGTCCAATCTAGTAATGGACATACCGGTAATCTATTTTGCACTTACAGAGTAATATACCTCTTAACAGATGGAAAGATATGTGGGTAGTTATTCATAAACGGGAGGAGGAATGACTGCAGGTCAACCCAGAAGTGGGAGCCTCCACCTGGATGGGGAGTGTGGCAGGGTGGCATTGCCAGTGGAAAAGGTTGGGAATAGCTTTTTTTTTTTTCATAGTACCAGAGCTATGTATCCTTTCACTGCCTGACATATGGGCAGCCCCTAATGAGGCTTACATTATTGCTACTTAATATGCAAGTTGTTTTAAAGCAAGTGAAACTTGCAGTGGTAATGAACACTTAAGCAAAACACATTTTTCTTCGCTGGCCCATTACTATTCAGAGATAGCTAATATCTGCTAAATGATTTTTCTCTCAAAGATAATGCCCAGAGAAGCTGTTAATGCCTCCTCCCATGCAAAAATGATGTCAGGTCCTCCAAAAGTAGGAGGCTGACTTTACAACCACAGTATCTGAAAGCAAAATACAAAGTCTGGCAACCTTTCCACTTGCCTTTGGTGCCCACAGGGAATGCCTGGGTTTTGTTTTTGAGGTTTTATCCAAAGTCATCAGAGCTAAACAGTTGTGTTTTGTTTTGTTTGTTCTGGTGGTTGAAATTATCAGTTAATTAAATGCTTTCAATAGGTAACACCTTCAGAAAGATGCCAAGTATAGCCGGACTTAGTTGTGGCCACCAGTCAGTGACCGTGCTACGGCTCAGCAAGGGAACACACCCAGAATATCTGCCATGATGTTTTTGGACAGAGACACTTCCTTTACGAGCAATGATACCCATTGTCTGACTGGTGTCAAAGCAGCTCTTCTTAAAGAGGCAAAGGCAACTCGTGCACAACCTCCTGCCTACCCCCGAAAAATCACAGTGGCTGTGATGGTCATATGCCTCTGCAGGGTCACAATGTTTGTCCCTGACAAAGCATCCCTTTGTGGGAGCTGGGCTGCTATATCAGCAACAGGGAGATTTTGGCACTGTCACCAACATCATTTGCCCACAACAGACTTCAGCAAACCCTGTCTGAATGCTCGAGGAGAGAATTGTAGCCCTCTGTTTATTTGCGAGCCTGAGTGTTTGGGGGAGCAGTGACTCTGTGGGTGCACCCACGGTGTGTTTGCACCTGGAAAGGCAAAGGAGAAGCCCAGCTTGTGAGCTGGGTAACAGCAAGAATTGTATAATGTGTAGGCATAATTTGTTCCCCTGGGTTCAAAGCTGGTTAAATATGGACTCCTCCTTGCCCCAAGAACAGCATTTCCTTGATTCTGAGCTGGCTCTAGTTGCAGTCCTGTGGCAACCAGAGGAAAAGTAGGTAAGCCACGTGCTTGGAGACCTGCTTTGCAGAAGGTGCCTTTGCTTCTTGCCAGCCCATCTCATCTCATCTTGGAGAGAGCAGCCAAAGAGGCTGTCCTGCCTCTGGGAGGCTCTATGGAGGGGCATTTCCTTAAGGGAAGAAAACTCATCTTCTCATTCTGTTCTTTGCCTTTCCAGTTAGGACCTGTCTCCTTCCCTTCTCCTCCCCACCATCCCAATGGCCTTGTTTCTCATCCAGTACCAACAAGTCCTTTGTGAGCACCTGAAAAAAATGATTTAGGTTACTGTTCTGCCTCCAGATACAGAGAGTTTGTATTCCCCATTTCTTTAATAATCTAGACAGTTAAATTGGAATAATATTAAAGGGCAGTTTAGTGAGGATGAAAAGCAAACAGTGCTGCCAACTTCAATAGAAAAATATATTGAGTCAGGTTTTCATGAATTACACAGTAATCTTAAAAATCACAGTTAAAATGACTAAATTGGTCCCTTTTTCATTTTGAGTTCTGATTTCTGGGTCTTTAGGGTGCAACCATAAAGTCTAGAAAATTACTATTAATAAAAATTAAGAGAGGAGCTAGCTGAGTTTCTCATGTCATTGCACGCTTCTGGCAGCCAAAGCCGAAGAACACTCAGAAATCATAAGACTCAAGATTAAAATCATGTGAGTTGGCAACACTGCTCCAAGACTCCCCAGAGATCCTGCGCCTCCTTCGGGGAGCATAACTGTACTTTTAAAATTACACCATTGCAAAATTAATCAGGGGTGAGGATCAGATGGAATAAATAGAAGGGAGTTTTGCAATGACTTGGATTTATGGCCGGAGGAGGCTGACTCATGCCTCGCTGCAGCTCTGGTGCATGTCCCTTCACGCTGCTTCATTCGGGGCTCCAGACATGTCTGAGGTGAAGACATGTTGTGGGTCTTGACTTCCTTTAGAGAATCAGCAGAATTGGTGTTCCCTTGGTCAGGGAGATTAAACAGTTTCTTATCAGGAGAACGCTGTGGCAGCAAGGAGGTGAAATCTCTACATGACCACAGTGCAGGAAATTGTTGTTTTCTTCCCTCAATAAAGGAAAAGGCGAATTTTCATCTTCATCCAGCCTAGGTAATATTTCTGAAGTTAGTTAAACTCCTGTTTGTGACCACAGAGTTATACTTAGGCTGTCAGACCCTATTGATTTCCAAGTATCAACATTTTATTGCAATATTGTTAAGTATATTATAGCTGTTCAAAGAGTACTTTCAAGGCTCTGTTCCCTGGCTGATCTGTGAATAATTTACAAACTGCTGCTGGTTTCTGAGCTTACCATTAGGTGCTGGGCCACGTAGTTATTTGGAAATGTGTATAATTCAGGCAAATCATTGACAGCACATCATGTACAAAGGGAGATGTTCTAAAGCACAGAAAGTACGTGAGTGACAAACAAACATTGAAAGACTGGAAAAGCTCAGGTTCCACATCCTGTGTGTACCATCTTCTAGGGAATTTTGTTATTTATTATTTGTGAGATGTAATCAGCCACCTTGTTTTTGACTTTTAACTTTGATGGTTACAACTATCCCCCGAGAGGAAAATGATGTGAAGGGAAGAGCATATGGTGAGTCAAACCACTACCAGCCAGGCAAAGCCCGTTTCTTGTTCCTTGTGGTCCTAGATTGATTTTGCCCATAATTATGGCTGATGCTTTGGCCAGGAATGTGGAAGGAGTTTAAACTGTCATCAGCAGAACCAGGGGGCTGTGAGCTCCCCATGGGTGAAAGAGGACATGTTTCCAAGTGTTTTAGATGCTTCTTCATGTGTCTGCAGTAAAGGGGTTGGGATAGACTTTGCTATTTGACAAACCATCTTCTCAAAGTTGGTATATTGGGAAAATCTGTTGAAGGTGCCCAAGGTTACTCCAAACTGAATCCCCAGGTCCTTCATTTCATTTGGAGAAAAGTATGAAGTGTGCAGCTCTGACTGTGACTCTGCTCTGTGCTTGTTTCGAGTATACCTTAAGCAAATGTATGGAGCAGGATTTTATTATTTTATCTTGTGACTATAGTGCTAGAAAGATAGAGTGTAGCTGTAAATACCTGGCATGGGTGGGAGACAGATGGAAGACAACATGTTGGTACTTGTTAGGGAAGAGTTTTGGAAACAGAGTTCACATAATTCTCCCTTCATTGATATCGTACAATTTAGGGCTAATTCCGTGACAGTCAGTTGAACATGGAAAGGAAAACCGAGAGAAAAATCTCTTCCCCCCCCAGAAGGTATTTCTTGGCAGATGCATACCGGTTGTGGCCTGTAGGTTGCAGCAGTGTATGCTTTTCATTAGGAAACACCACATCATCCCTTGTTTTCCCAAAGTGGAATTCCCCAGTGAGACAAACCAACTGCTTTTAGCCATATCACTTACCAAAAAAAAATAAATAATCAGCCTTGATCTTTCTGGCAAGACAAAATGATGTTGTTTCTTTAGCTTTTTCCTGCGTGGGTGTGAGCTATGTTGAGCCTTTTGGACCAAGTGAATCAGCACCACAAGGTCCAGCTGCACAGAGCCTTCCCAGCATGGACTAGGACATACCATAAGAAACATTGGGAAAAACTGGTGCTGGAGGCCCCATCCCATTAGGCCAATTCAGTTTCTGCATTTTCTTTTATTTTTGGATCCAAAATTTGCACAAATCCACGTAGTTGTCTTTTAAGCCAATGTATCATGTAGCAATGGAGGTATGCAAAAAATGTCACACCACACGCAGGGCTGCAGTGAGAAACTGCTCCACTTTGCTATGATCCTGTCATGTGCTGCAGAAATCCAAAACTTTAGCAGATGGCACTGATGTAACTCTTTGTGGCTGCAAAGATAGGAATAAACCACGACTTCATTATGTCAAGTTCATTCACTTCATTGATTACCCACACAACATTAAATACAGGTAAGAAGAAATGTACAAACCAAAAATTTATGCATGTTTCAATGAAAAAGTGTTCTGTTTTTCACCAAGAAATGCTGAGAGGAATCCAGCATTTTGTAAAACCAGTCATAAACTTGTAAGAATATGTGAATGCCAGTGGAAATTATTGACTGAACAATCTCCTTTTTGGTGGGAAATATGTTTTATCAATATTTATGCTGCTCTACTTGAAATGCTAAAGACAGAATGGAAAAAACAGTCAAAACTCCAAAAAATTTAGAACATGTTTTCAACTGGCTGAAAACCAGAAGTCATCATGTGATTTTTTTTTTTTTTTTAAGAAAAAGCAATCTGTTTCTTCAGAGATTCATTTGGTTTAAAGCCAAAAATGACCATTAGATCACTTACTCAGACATTTTGTTTAATTAAGGCAAGTTACCCCTATATTTAGCCTGAAACTTATGTTTGGTGAACTTTTTTTTTTTCGAAATATCAAATAGGCTTTAGTTTTGACTTGTGTATGCTGAGAACTGCAGAACTCACCCTTTCCTACGTATTTTCTACAACTGATTTATGAGTTTCTGTGTTAAAATGTGTTCTTACTTGCTCCCTTTAATATCGTGCGTCTTCACATTTCAGACCATCCTTCTTGTTACGCTTTGCTGCTTTATATTAAAGGGTCCTTTAATACCCAGTGTTCTCTCGTTTTGTGTGTACAAACACACTGCTATCACCTTTCCATTGTCTTGCTGGTTAACTACATATGAAACATTTTACTGTATTATTTTAGGCTCTTTATTCAATTATCAGCAGCCTTAAAAAAATGCAAGTGCTAAAACAGGACAGTTTTGCTAGTGCTGTGTGCAGAGGTAACAATCCACCCCCCAATTCTCTTCTTTTAGCATATTCAAAGGTCAAATTTGCTTATTTGTCTTTTTTCTTTTTTTCCCTTTCCTAGAGTGAGGACTCATATTCAGTTGCTTAACTCTTTCCCAACTCATGGCTTCCTTGCTGCAAGGATGGTCCACAGTCCTCACTGATAGCTGTGAAACTTTGCATTTGGTTGGATTAAATTAATATTATTTTCAGTGCCCAAACTTGCTGAATGGTGCCTGTTGTTCTCCATTATTAACCTTTTATATTCTGATGTTGATCCTGCATGTCAGATTTGCTGAAGATTTAAAACCACTGACAGTGGTTGCCCTGCAACCATATTATGCTACAAACAACCTCTCTTGTACAGATGTTTCATAATGTTTTTATAACCAGCATGTTGTGTTCTGCTGAGTCCTGTGACTCACCAAGCTCCGTGTGTTGCATCTATGTGGTTGTCTTTATCAAGCAAACTTGTAATCTCATCAAAGAATGACATCAGATTTATATGATGGGGCCTGTTTACCGTAAAACCATGATTACTGGCCTTAATTATATTTATATACTTGATTATTTTAATTAATTATCTTTATTAATTGATGTTTTTATCAGGTTTTCGTTGCCTTGGTTGATATTTATGTTGGCCAGCTGGCTCACACTTGAGCTCCACTTGACTCTTGGCACCACACTAGCTGTCGTCCAGTGCTCAGGAATTTCCTTTGTGTTAGAATATTTATTAAAAACTGATTTCAACAGGCTCAATCTTTGTGGCCCAGACACTTAATATCACTGGTGTTCTCTGTGCCCTTCCTATTTAGTGGCAACAGCTTTCCTATGAAGTGTTGGAAGGGGAAGCTGTCATCACCACGCTGTGTCACCCAAGAATTCCTCCACGTCATGGCAACTTTCATGTTAAATTGGCAGATGTTATCACCTCTGGGCTTTGCTGTCGTTATTGAGCAATTGTTTTAGCTCTAGTTCTTATTGTATGGGTAGAATCAGATTGTAGAAACATTTCACCTAAAACTTCAGGACAGATATATGTGATATACAGGCTTTAGCAACACTGGTCTCCAAAAGTCTTCTCTTGTGTACAGAGTTCTCTGGTTCTACCACAGAACAGTGAATCACTGGAATCTGTCCTGTATCCAGCTTAAGGCTAGCATTACTCCAGAGAGCTTAAAAACCCAGGAATCTCTCAATGATCCATGCAGACTTGTATCCATTACTCCACCAGAGCAGGCCGTGGGGCTGCATTCCTGGAGGGCAATATCAGCTTTGCGTGGGCCACGGTGGAGACTCGCATGGTGTGACGTTTCCATGTGAGCAGCACTAAAAACAGCCTGAGGCACACTGCAAGTCTTTCAAACAGAGCTTGTATTTAATTTGGTGTGTTATGGAAAACTCTGGGCAAGTTTTCCACTCAGAGACATTATATTTTAAGGGCACTCTGCAAAGTACAGCGTTCTTTTTTTATCATTTATCTTTGAGAAAATAAATAGAAGTCCTTAAAACAATTAAATACCCATCTGTTATTCCTGGGAAGCCAGGGTTATATGCCAGAAAAGTAAACCAAATTTTTTATCAGTTATTGGATATTTAGATTCAGTGATCAAGGAGACAGTTCAGTGAAACACATATTCTAGTTTAAATAACTAAAGCAGAAGGAAAATCATGATGGAGGAACCATGTGGGTCCAACTCCCAGACATGATGGAAAAGAAATTAAATGCAAAATTATCCAGATTCACCATGGAACCATCCATCTACAGATAATCTCTTCTTCCTTCTTGGAAGTGCATGTGACTTTGAGGTAGTCTTGAAAATGGATCCAGCACAAAATGTGTGATAAAAATCAATTTGTGAGTGAGAGTGAAGAATTTTGCCCAAGAATCAGGTAATTTAATACAGGTCTAAAAATCTCTGTCTCAGGAATAAGTAGTAGTCGTTTTAGCAGCACCTCCAACCACCACATATCCCTGTTGCCCATTGTTCTGTGAAGACCTTAACAGAAAAATTTTATTTATAAGAAATGGATACTCTGATTTGGACTGTATTCATAGAATACTTTTAAATCTGACTAGCAAATGCCAAAATCTTGGCTGAAAAGTTGTGATATAAGAAGCACTTATTAAAGCTTCCTGCAAACATATCTTTCATCATCCACATTTGCATACCTAGAAGTTAGCTCAAATAGCTGACAATAATGTCAAGCATATCTTATTTATGCTATAATTATTTTTACTCACATGTGTCACTGAGCATAATTGTTTTCTCAGTGGTTTAAGATTCCTCCTAAAGATAGGGGGATGTGGCAATGTCTTTTTAACGTGAGTTTAGAAGCATCTGGAAGAAGCTGCAGCTGAAGAGAGGCTGGGATATGCACAGCTGTTTGTGTTTCCAGCTGGTTTTTGTATGTTCTCGGGGTGGAGCAGACATTGATAGCTGTTCCCTTATAAAATATGTAATGGTGTACTTTATGACCTAATATATTTTCCAGTCCTAAGGCCTGATCCAGAGTCCACTTGGCTTTCTGAACAGGCTTCCAGCGGCACCAGTAGGGCTCTATCAAATTCTTAATGAGCCAAGGCCAGAGAGAGGTAATTTAGGGCCATTATCTTTGTAGGGTTGCATATGGTTCGGTGATGCTCTAACATTTGCCTCCAGAGTTCTCTCCCTGCTGCTTCCCTTGCTTTCACTTGCTGTTTTTCACCAGCCTTCAGAGATTTATATACGACAGCTCTGGGTCTCTTACGCTGTCTGAGGCCACTTGCCACTGGGTTGCAGACATGGTGCTCTCTTGCCTCTTTGGCAGCCTTCCCTGCGAAAGCTCCAGGCCCAACAGTGGTTGATAATGTCTGATGACATTTTGTGACACTCCTTCAGCATTGTCAGTCTTGTCATACTTTTCTGTCTTATGCATCATCAACTGCAGCCTCCTAATTGCAACTTGATATGTGGGTTCACTGGCAAAGGTTGCTTATGGGTCAGTCTATCTGCTTCAAAAGCCTTAGAGAGTAGAGTGAAAAGGAGAGCATTCTGAAGCTTATTGTTGTGGGAGGGTGCTGCAGATCCTTTCACAAGAGGCTCGTTTCCACATACAGGATATACCCTGAATTTGGAACACAGGGAATGTAAGTGAAACACAAAAGCCAGACTGCTGAAAACATAGAGACTAAAATCAACTAGGGGGAAGGGGAAGATTCTGTACTTGCTCATGGGCTTGGGACTCAAAGTCCTGGTGGATACCCACCTCTGCCTTCTTTAGGCCACAAAAAATATGGCTACAAAACCAGGATCCAGCCACTCTGCCAGCAAATTTTGTGTGCATCGCTCCTCATGAGCATGGGCTGCTTGAACAAACAAATAGTGCTTTGCCTCTTCTGCAGAGGAGGAGGCTGTGTTGGCTTTTCCCTACTTTGGTTATGATCCAAAAGGGCTAAAGCAATTTCAGAGCTAGTATGGATGTGCCAAGTACATATACATCTCACTGGTTTGATGTGGTTATGCTTGGGACTCCAGATATTTCACACCTACTGAATGTTTCTGGGAAATGTTGTTTCCACTCCTGCAGTTCCTGGTTTTTGCTCTTGTTTGTGCTTGTCCCATTAGATCAAATGAGGCTAATGACTGAGGGATAGCCCTGCTTCCCAGGGATTTGAGGACTTAAATGCTTGAAAGCTATTAAGAGATGTGCTTTGCTGTTGAATACATTGAAGCCTTTTGCTGCAGGGGATCATCCTAAAGGCTGTAAGAAAACAACAGCCTGTATTTTGGCAACATCAGCTCACAACTTTGTTTTAGCTAGAACAGTCTTTTTCTGATCATAATGTAGGTCATGGCTGCAAGGTAATTTGTTCCATGTGCCCTTATGATGCAGAATACATTGGGAAAAACAGGGCTTTCCCAGGGTGAGAAAAAAATTGTGTTTACTAAGCAGTTATAGTCCACTTTAATTTCTTTCCTTCCAAATTTCCCATGCTTCACTTCGCCCTCCTCCCTTCTCCTTGTTTTCCTGCCTTAGCAGCCTGATTCCACATGACTGGGGCAACCAGTTCAACTTCCTGTGCTCTCCAGACCTCTGAGTGTGCAGGTAGAGAGCAGTCTCACCCCAGTCTCCTCGGGGCTTGTGGCTCCTCTGCAGCTCCCTCCAGCTGTGCCTGAATTTGTGCACAGGAACAGGGACAGCACACTCACCCACTGCCGGGTGTCTCGAGGCTGGTGGATCCCAGCCTACGTGGCATTGATTGCCTGCTCCTCTGGATCTGCTCCCCTGGACCCCTTACAAACTCACCCCAGGTTCTCTCACACTTCAGTGGAGGCAGGGAGAAGTGAATGTCTCCTACAGCTTCTGGCTTTGCCTGAGCTTCACCCAAACACTGTTAAGAAAAGTACTTGTGTTTACTCTGGCTGCATCCAACACCAGACTTACCTCCTGTCCGCCTGCTCTGCAGATGGAGGGGTGAGGGCAGGATGCACTGGCACACCTGAGCATAGGGGATTGGTAAAACTATATTCCTAAGCCACCTAGAAAGCTGTCCTGAGCAGAGACCTTGGGCTTTAGACAACTGAAGCAGTGCCTTATTTCAATAAACCATGTATTTGATTAATAGTTTCTAAGCCTCTTTGATTGGTGATGATAGAGAGGGGCTTTGCATGTGGCCTCTCCAGTGCTATTGCAGTGAATTTGCTCTGCTATCACATATTTGTGCAGAAGAATGAAAAACTTAATTAATGTCACCTGAGATGAAAGCCCTGTAATCATGACTGCCATCTCAGAACAATTAATCATCCACCTACAGTAAGTCACCAGAATAATTTTTTTCTATTTTGTTTCTAAGTTCTTCTGCAGATTTGAAAGAACTCCTGAAGCAAAGGAGGCAATGTGGGATTTGGGGTGTCAGCCTAGTACAGGTGGCTGGGGAATCACAGGGGGAGCACCAGCACAGAGAACAGCCATGGTGGCTTAAAAGTTTTTGTCCCAGTCCCCTGCTGGCATCGCCCAAAATGTCACCTCCCATTTTACAGGCTCTCTGTGTGTCTGAAAAGGTATTCTGGCAACTTGGAGTAAAATAATTCAGTCACTTTGAAGACTGCAAAGCCTGGAGAAAGAATAATTGTCATATATCTGTATCTGTATTTCTACCTGTCTATCTATCTATCTACACATATATATACAGGTTGAACTTCTGTCTATATCAGTTTTTCAGTTTTGTTTTAGACTGGTCGTGCTAAAATACTGTGAGTGAAAAGAATTTTAGCATGGGTCCTCACTGTGGAAAAAAATATTGAAAATATAGAGAAATTGCTTGATAATTGTCCAAGCTGAAAGTTTAAGCTTATTTCTTAGAGTGTCTTTGTCAGCTGCTAAGTCAGCCACATGAAGATGATGGGTTACCATGATGCTGGGTGCCCTGTGCATGGCCTGTGCAGTAAAAAAGGCAGTGAAGGATCGTATGTTCCCTGTTTAGTTTGTAAGTTCATTGTACTGCATTTCCAGGAAAACTGGATTTTTACAGCACACTTGAGATCAGGCCTTCTGCTTTTAGAAACTCCACCTTAGTCAATGGATCTCGGATGGTTTGTGGTAATTAAGGACAGCACTGAGCCCCAGCACACTGTCAGAGAAAGCAAAATGTTCAGCTTCTCTAAAGGAAAATAGCAGTCTGTTAGATGTTAATATCTGGAAAATAAAAAAAAAATAATCTTGAATTAATTTAATTTGACACTGGCTCTTGACACCAGCAAAAGGAGAATTTTATCGCTTCCACCCTATGTGTGAAAATGTTGTAGTTTTACAGGCAATGCAAGTGTGTGATCAACAGAGAGACAGAGACCATGTGACTTACACAAAAGAAACAGCACTATGAGAAAATGTAAATATTTATAAAAGGACAAAATAGAGTATGTAAAATTATCACACGTCTGAGACATATGGATACTATCACCAAGAATAACATAAAGAGAGAGAGAGAGAAACAAAAAATTAAATTCCACTTATAGGGTCTTTGGAATAATCTAGTAAAATCCAGTATGGTTTGGTTCTACAGTTTTAAATTCAGGAAAATCTCTCTCAGGATTACATTAGTGACAACATCTCATACCTGTGCCCAGCAGGATACTACCTTGCCTCCCTCAGATCTGTCTCATGTTGGACCCAAACTTTTATTGCTTGTTAAGACAAACTTCCATCACACTCATGGGGCTAAATTCTCATTTACATGGAAATGGAAGAACTAAAGGATGTTGTTCCCAGGTTACAATGTCTGATTTCCAATCAGATCATCAAAATTAAAAAGCAGTTTGATAAACCAAATTTTCCAGCTGAAAACACAGTATTTGATAGTTGTAATCTTTGTAAATTATTTCTGACCCAGTTTTCATACATAAATGCCCTTGTAGCACTGGCAGTTTTTTTCCTTCTTTCTCTTCTCAGTGCCTATTTGCAGTTTTTGTCTGAGATGTAAGACATTATCATGTAAAGGATAGTTTTCTTAGAAAGCAAATCCACTGGGATTTTTAATTAGAATATCTCTGTGAACATCTGAACCAAAGTATAGCTCGCTATGAAGTCTTGAAGTGATGCTGAGCAGTACTGCTCACATTGTTATTTCATGTTTGCTGTTAGAACTATTTGGCAAAGATAAGATTTCGAAATGCACAGCTCAGTCACATAAAAGTTCTTAAAACTGTGATGAAATGAGGGAGCTTGAAATATATACAAAATCCTTCTTTGGAAGGAGGAGCAGGGCAAAGCGCACAATGAGAAATTATATTATTAAAAATCATTAATTTATTATGAGGGCAGTTTTCAGAATGCAATGTCAAGGTCCTTCATGTTTATGAACATTTTCTGCACTCACCTAATAACTGAGAGTCAAGGAGAATCTATCAAATTAATTTCAGTTTTGGCTGGAGAGTTAGACTTCTTAAAGAATGCTAATGATTTTGTCCAGACATTAATAAATCTGCACTAAGGCCCAGCATGCAAAAGACAAATGAAGGGACATTTTTGTCCTTCATTCCCTTTCTCTTGGAAGGCTGGAAATGCTATTCATGTATTGGTGCTAGGGAGAGATTTTTGAGTGCATGGGACAAGATTCAAATGGCAGTGCAGGTTAGAGGGACAACTCCAACACAGGTCAGTGTTGTCCTTTTTCTGCAGGGAGTTGCCTTTGTCCCATGAACAGGGAAATTTCCAGTCTAATGATTGGAATTTCCAGTCCCATGGCTGAAAATTTGAGACAACAGCATCACCTTCCTGAAGCTGAAATAAAGCTCTGGGTGGCAGCTGGGAATGTGTATCTGAGAAGGGTGGGTCTGTACAAATCCTCATTTTTAGCTACTTTTCCTGAGCATCTTCTGATGAGCATTGACATAACAAGGTACTCCTGCTATGCTCTTCTGGTGCAGTCTGGCTCTTTCCAGGAGCTTTTCCTTAATTGCACAGCAACCACATCCATTGGCTGTCCCACAGGAATGGATATTGCAGCCCAGAGCTGTGTCCAGGCAGAAATTCATTTAACTAAACTGAGAACCTGAGCATCTCCAACTCCCATTTGCCTCACTGGCAGCAGAAGACATTAATCATCTTGCACAGGACCCTGAACATCTCTCGTAGTCCTAAATGAGGGTAAACAATGAAGTTGACTTTGTTTTTTGCAGAAAAGTGGATGTTACTGAATGTGAAACCCAAAATACAGTTTAGTCTCTTGTTACCACCTCTGCAGGGAAAAATGTAATTATATTGAGCTCTAAGTAACTTAGTTTGGGACAACTTATTTAGTCTCTCTGAAAGTACCAATCCATTCCCCAGAGCATTTAAAAATGAATGCTGGTGCCCAGCCTATTGCCATAGCAGCCCTCTGAGGGTTTATGTGATACACAGCACACCAGAGTCTTCCAATAATTTATCTGTAGGTTAATAATGAAAACAGAGCTCTGCAAGTTTAGGATAATACAATATGCAGAGGTGCACTGAAGCCTGGGCAAACATTTAAAGTGAGGGAAAGCAGTGGATAGAAGCCAATAGCCCAGCTTTTCTCCATTTTCATTTCCTCGTAAATACAAACACTCAACATCCATTGCTCTCTCCTGCAGTGTCACATGTGTGGATTGAATGCTGAGTGTCTCTTTCTCCTATCAGTGATGGCTAAATTCCCAATGAACTGCATCGAGGCAGCATGTGGATTTTTTTAGGTGGCATCATTCAAAAAGCTTCTTGCAAATTCTGTCTCACTTTAAGTGACTAAAGGATTAACAGAGTGAGACATAGTGAGGAAGGCAAGCCCTGGGATTTGAAAGCAGCCAAAGCAAACACCTTCTGGAAAATAGACTTGAGGATCTTTGGTACCTTTGAGTAGTTTGGGTTTTATTAAGAGCCAGAGTGCTATTTCTCTTAAAATGGGTTATGGGTGGGGTCTTTTTCTGCCCTCCAGCTTTCTGGATAATGCATTTTCTCCCCATGGCTACAGCACATGTTCTCTCTCTCAAGCGTAGTGAGTATAGTCTCAGGGTGAAATCTCTCCAGCATTATCTGATGTCAAATATGCATCTGGATTGACTCCCAGGTCCATTCTCATCTCTCTTGACTTGCAAAGTTGTGGCAAGAATCCAGGAAAGAGGTGGAACACCCTGTTAAAATGCAGAGTGCTCACTATACCTAAATACTTAAAATATGAAGGTAATGCCTAAGGAGTCTGCTTTGCAAAAGAATTATAGTATAGGAGGCAACAAAAAGACAAACAAATTTAAGCTGATGGACAGAGACATTTGTAAAACCAGCTGCTTTCTATCTTGGCATAAATTCTGTCTCTGCTCCCCTTTCCTCAGCTGAGGTTATGGGACAAAATGGAGCAAAATATTTAGACCATGTTCTTTCACAGATGCTTATGTAAATGAAAACTCTGAAATACCAGGTAAGACCTTGATTCTGCAAAGAGATGACATACGTAGTCATATGGTGGTGTGCAGTCTCCAGGGGTTGGTGTAGCTCTGTAGAAGAAATGCTGCCAAAAAGAGGCTCTGCCCTCTACCATCACCCCACCACGAGAGAATTCACACTGCTCTTT
The DNA here is from genome assembly GCF_003945725.1 of Corapipo altera. Taxonomy (NCBI): domain Eukaryota; kingdom Metazoa; phylum Chordata; class Aves; order Passeriformes; family Pipridae; genus Corapipo; species Corapipo altera. The sequence goes on along the minus strand of NW_020884920.1, from coordinate 1,240,694 downwards.
CTGCTCCTGTAAGCTAAGAAGGGCTGAGTAGGAATTTTCTGTTAAAACGCTTTTTCTAAAGAAATTACAGTTTCTGAAGGCGGAGGAGTTGGTGCCTTTTTGCAGTTTTAATTGGAAAAAAAATTGCCTTCAGATTTACAGGCTCCTGCTGCCTTGCTAAACACACCTATATTCTGGCAAATGGAACAATTCTGACATGTCATCTCATTTTCTTGTGAGTGAGTAGCAGATTTCTGAGTATTGGTGAGAAGAATCAGATTATTGGTTTTTGGCTACTTTATGCTGGTGAAGATTTCCCTACTTGAGCCTATCTTTAATAGACACTTCAATACTTTCACATAAATTATTTGGAGTTTAACGGGATTTTTCAATGCTTTGAAAAAAACTAGAGGAAAGGAACCCTTATCTGGAACTTCTTGATATTGCAAGATTTTTTTTCCCCTACTAGATAAGAGAGATCAGACTCAAACTGCCTTATCTGTGTATCTTTACTTGAAAGAACCAACACTCAGTGTCCCAAAAGACACATCTGGCTACCAGGTTAACACATTTGTGAGAAAAGGCACGTTCAATTCCACTTTATAATACACAACAAATGCTTGTTGTTTTTAAACACACACACTAAAACAAAAAGAGTTGCTATTCCAAAAATAGACTGTAGGAGGAAAGAAAAGAACAGGGGAAAAAAAAAAAGAAAATAAAGGAAAACCTAGTTTTATTTTTCTATGGAAACTATAATCCCACATGATGGAAACAGCAAAAAAATCAAACTCATAAGTATTTCTGATGATGGGATAACCGTAGGTTCTTTATTCTGAATATAAATTGGTGCATTAAAATGTGCTCATAAGAACTGCAGCTTTAGTGTGAGTAGCCAAGAATAAGAAACTCAGCCTCATAAAATGACACCTAATGTGAAAGCTCTCCAAAAGACATTGCTCTATATATATACTCCAAAAAAGGCCCATTTGCTTTTGAAGCAAAAGAATGGGTAAAAAAATGCAGAGTGTACCAGAAACTTGTTCAGGAGTGGGTTTGTATACAGGTTTCAAAGTTATATTGAAACAACTTCCTTATTACAAGCCTTTATAAACCCAGTCAAGCCAATTCTAACGAAAATTAGTTTTTACTGCTTTTATTTTCCTTTATGGGATAATATAGGTCATGAAAACACTCCTCTAATCTGGTGGAATCATTCCTTCTTGCTCTAGAGAAAGTTCAAGGTGAAATTATTGCCCTATACATTCAACTACAAAGTTGACACCAGGCTTTTACCCGCTTTCCCTAGATATGGATATATCTGCAGATGTGCTTTTAGTTACATGTGTGGGGAGTAGTTCCATCAACTGTAGTGAGAGTACTCGGTACCTCCCCCTCATACTGTGTTGTGGAGCCAAAACAAAATTTTAAGTGATATAGATTAAATTTCCATTAACTGATTCTCACTTAACTTATGCTGATTTGATGTCAAGGTAGTTCCAGGGATGTACAAACAAAATTTGAAATGATGAAGACAGAGAACAGAAAAGGAGATCAGAACTGAAAGCAATGTAATTTTTTTCCAATGCAAGTAAAGCTGGCTTGAAACTAATTGTATTAAGCTTTATACCCTTTCTGCTACTGCAGCTGAGGATATGAATGTTTTAAATTAGTGAAGGCAGTTTCTTAGTGGAAACAAGCCTTGGTGGCTGCTTAGAGAGACAGGTAGGGAGAATAAGCTCAGCACATTTCATGAATGCAGGCGACTGGGTAAAGAAGAGAAATTCTATTAGTGCCCAGTTAGGAGAATAGCTGCATCATGAATTCAGTGCTTATTAAAGGATCCAGAGCATATAGATGCAAATCCATAGGAAATTAGGTCCCCGAATTCTAGTGCTCAAGGAATCACTGTTTTTGTGGGCATGCTCTCAAATATGAATGGTGAGAAATTGGTCTCATTTGTTTTTCTGTAAATCAGGAATAACTGCAGAGCAAGGAGATGGAGTCATCATTCTTAGATATTTCAACAGCTCCCATGGCCTCAGATTTTGAGTGTTTTCTATATCTATGTGGATCAATTATTGCCTGTGAGCTGGGGAGATGCTAATATCCTCATTTCACAGATTGTGTTTGAGACAGAGACTGGAATCTTGTCTCCTAACAAGATTTAAATCTATTATTTCTATTGGTTTCACTACAAATCAAGGGACTTCAGACGCTATTTACTAGGCAGTTTGCTCCAGAAAATATATGTTGGAGGATGGAATTGAGCTGACATGTTTTGCATCCATGGTTACCTCTGATCACAGAACCTCCTTCCCTGGCTGGGGGAGGCCATGGCTCTTCCTCGCTATGTCATAGCCTGCAGGAGGTAAATGGGAAGGGAAAGGAGGGGGAGAAAGATGTTTTTATTTTCCCTTTATCATTTTTGGAGGTGATCAGATGCTGCAGTATCCTGCAAGAACTGGGTAAATAGCAGAATCCATCGTCTGATGGCAGTTGCTCATTTGCAGTGTCTCACTTCGGGGCGTTGTTTCTTGCCTGTGTTTCCAGAGAAATTTCCTCCTGGGGTAATGATGAAAAACTGGTCACAAATCAACACAACTCAGAATATATGAGAATCATAAAATATTGCAAAATAAAGCAAACAATACAAAAGCTCAGTGCTTTCATCATGCAGGGAAAGGCCTCCAGAACACCAAGGAATTTTGGAACTGTTTCAGAGACTCAGAAATCATAAAACTTGGATATTTTTCCTCTCAAGGCCTTTCCTTCTCTCTTTCCTCTCTTCTCCCCAATAAATCACTCCGTAAAAGAATACATTACCTAAAACACAGCAGGAGTCTTGGCCTTGGTAGAAGAGAGCAGATTATAATGAGTATCATACTAAAGAAGAGGGAATAGAGATCATCAGCAGCCAAAAAAGATAGGCAATTTGTGGGATATGATGTAACTCAGACAAGATGTCAGTGATGGGATGGAAATAAAACAATGTCAGTCACTGTGAATTAATTATTCTTCTATAAAAACAAATCAGTGGAGCAACATAGCCCACAGTTGTATTGAATCATGAGGTTTGGCTGTCAGACAGGAGAGTGGTCATTTCATGCTGCCTGAGGGCATGTGCACTAGGCTGGTGGGTACTGAGCATCTCATTGCAGGGCAGACTGGTTCTCAGACTTGAGGAAAAATTGCAATTTCCATTATAATCCCTTTATATTGAAGAGCTTATAAACCCAGCCAGAAAATTTTTCTTTAGGCTAAACTGAGCTGACAAGGTCTCAGCATAAGAACGAGTGTATCCAGTGGGGAACGCTCTTCACTGTGGAGAATGAGGTTTAATTTAATGAATGAGAGAAGGTAAAGCCATAATTATTCTCTTAGAAGGAAGGAAATCAAGCAAAACATTAAAATGTACACAATACCAATTCACATGACCACGTGGAAGTGCAGATATGTGTTACATCAGGAATAGGTATGTCTGCAAGGCAGCAGAGCTCTTGCTCTGCTTCATGGCAAACTGCTTTCATGCACCGATGTGCACTCTAAAACATCTGAGAAAAAAGTCCTCACTGTGCCCAGGCCCGATCTTCTATCTTCTCCTTTGAAGCAGAGCTCACTCTACCATTCTGCTCACCCCCAACTGCATAAAATTCACATCATCGATAATTTCAACTTCCTTAGATGGTGAAAGGCAGAGGCAAAAAATCCCACCCCAAGTGTCCACAGAACAAAAATTGTTATTACATCCTGCTGTCACTGTCATCCTTTGGGTATCTGTAGCAGAACAGCCTATAAATGGTGTTGGATTTTGAATTGCCTGAAGCCCTTGGAGGTTTGTAATGATGCACCAGTGTTTTTTACAGATAATTTGGAAGCAAATCTGTGTTCTTAATCATGTCTTTTACTCCATGCTGACAGTGCTTCCCTTCCAAACAGTCGACATTCATTAAAAAACAACCATTAACTGGAGATGAACTGAAACAGGAATAGGAGCAGATACTCAGTTGGGTGGACAGAATGGGTGTGAAGTTTCTATCTGCATCTTTTCTAAGTTATCACATTTTTCCCTCGATGCAAAGATTTACCCTGAAGAGGTGGGTTCAGAGAGTCACACTTGTCAGTTCCCTTGCTGAGCATTTGGTTTGTGCTGTTAATGAACACCTGGGCCTTCTAGGGGCTTCCCAAATGTCACAACTCCAGAGTTAACTGCTGCAGACACAGATGTAATATTTTACAGCAAAAACCCCAACAGTGACTTTTTTTAGTGTTTCCATCTTCTGGGCTTACGTTGTAAGTGCATGGGGTAGTTGACAGCCAAAGGAGATGGCTGTTTTGGCTGGAATTTTCGGAGAAGCTCTGAGGAGCACCATTACCAGTTATCAGTGATTACAAATTCCACTGGAGTTGTAACTTTCGTATAGAACAAGGAGTTTAATAAATCACTGCAGGGAAAACGAAGTGTTGAAGTTGCAGCTTTTGAGCACCCCTAAGAGCTGCTCCTTACCAGCTACCCAGTAAATGAACAAAGCCTCAGTTAAGAAGTGAACTTTCTTGTATGCAGGAAATGCTGTAGCAGCTAGAAATAGGCAATTACTGTAAAATAACTGAGTACCCACAGGTTCATGCTGAGGGTAATCCTGGAGTAACCCTTGCCCATATCCTTTGAAGATCCCAGCCTCTGACTGCTGCACAGATACGTGGGCTCAGCAATGCACCGAGCTCTCAGGGACTGGAGTCAGCACACCACCTTATTCTTTCACCAAAAGCCTCCTTTGAAATTTTAAGAAGCAGCAGATGGTTAAATCAAGGTGTGCATCACCATTTTGTAACATTCAGGGATTTTATTACATTCTCTTGAGATCATATGACTCACTCACACCTTCCTTGGATGAGTGGTCAAACACAAGTTCAAACTCTGGAGTTGAAAACCAGTTTCACTGATCCCGTGTTGTGCTTGGACTTGAAAGAAGAGGTTTCAACAACATGTTAGCTTGCAGGCATAAGGGAGTCCTCTTTTCCTTGTTCATAGCCTGAGAGTTAGTGCACATATCTTCAATTTTACGCTCTGCTGTTGCTGTACTGAATGGTGCCATACAAACTAATGGTATCTGAACTCAGCAGAACATGCATTTACCTCCTCTGTGTGTTTTTATGCACATTTTGGAGTCCTGTGTGAAATTGTGCTTCAGTATTTGCCAGTTAGTAATCTAAAGCCATCTTGGAATTTTTTCAAAGGAACATGAGCAAAAAAGCTTTTTTTATCTGTATACACATGTTAGTCTATGATTTGGAAGCTCCTACTGTTTGAACTTGATCTGTCTATATATCCTTCAACAGCTTTTCTCTCTCAAGGGGTCCCTAAAGGCTGCCACCAGCTCTGTCACACTGGGATTTTTACCTCTGGAGTGTTGTAGCCCAGAATGGGACAGTCTGATGCTAATGGCACTCAGAAGTGCACCTGCAATGATAATGCACTTGCCCAAAATGCGTGGGGCAATGGGGCTGCTCACTTGAAGGGATTCACATCGCCATGGGTGACATTTGGGCCAGGCTACACACTACCTTACAGCTAAAACCATGGGGAATAAAGGTCAGACATCTTCAGTGGTGTGTCCCAATGAAAATACTGTTTTTAAATGGAGCATCAGTTACTCTGCCTTAGTTGGGGGCAGAGGGTAAACACGTTTGTGAATGATGATTGACCTGAAGTGCTATCAAATTTTTCTTTCAGGCAGATGAGCAAAATCCTTCCATTCCTCCCCTCCCTTCCCCCTAACACAGATATTTCAAGGTTATAAATGGGGTGAAAATCTCTGGAGAGGAAGATATTGCAAATAAAATCTAATCTATAAATGTCTCTCTTTAAAGGCACAGTCCAAGCTCTACATTTTATCTTCTTGACAAAGCAAAACAACTCAATTTTGAACTTGCTCACATTGATTTTACATCAGGGAATTCCAACAACTTCTGGGAAATTATTGATCTATGTGAGATCAAAATCCATCCTTTTCTTTCTTTTCCTTCAAAATTCTTTTTCACCTATTGATTATAGTTGTGTGATGTGGCTTATTGACTCTGAGCTAATAATGACCAAGTGCTTTGGGACAAACCAAATAGCTTAATGGGCCATAACGCCAGAATTGATCCCTATAATGACCTAGAAATTAATTAAACTAATCATTCCCATGTAGCCACATATCAGAAGTCTCTAATATTGTCACCCACCTGACTACAGTATTTAAGCCCATGTAAGTTCCAGCTGTTGAAAATTTGAAGGGATCATCCATGTCTTACATCTGAAAGTGGGGTCAACACATCCTGACCCTCGATGGAAACTCTGATGGCTCCAGGTCTCTGTGTAGCACAATGAGGATTAAGCCAACTGTAAGCAATAGCAGTTTCTTGCTCTCATTTGTTCTTTTTTTTTTTTCTTTTCTGGGGTCAGATGGTTCACATTTATGAAAGGGCATATTTCTTCTTGATCACTGAGAGACAGTAATCATTTCTTGCAGCGTTTACAAGTCTTGGTGTTTTTGAAATATATTTACAGCGCTTGGCTTCCTTAGTGAGCAGATCCAGATGTAGGATAAAAGCTGCAACCCATGAGGGTGTGTGCTGAGTAGAGTTGTAGCTTGTTCTTCCCAGTCCAAAGGGAGAAGGCTACGGATTAACTGTGTATAATGACATAAACCCTTGTCAAATGGCATGCAGGAACTTGCAGGGCAAACCAGAGTCTAAAATCAGATCTGAAATATGCTGGGGGCAGATGCGGGTCTGTCTTGGTGGGAGAGTGAAGGTGTCTTGAGGCCACATGACTGCTACCATGTTAAGTGAGTGTGTGGCAGCTGGTGGAACTGATGGAGGACTTGTTGGTACCTAAATCTTTAAGCACAGAGGTGCTTTCCCCACACTAGACTCAGTCCTAGCAATGGGGCTTCACTGCTACCCTTTGTGCTTTATCTGTCCTGCAGGGAACTGGGCTGGTGTCATCTGGCTGCTCACTTCTGCAAGCAAAAAGCAGATTTTCAAAAGTATCCTGGTGACACAGAGCTTGAGCTATGGATAAATCCTCAGAATTACTGGGAGAAGGGCTTTATTTTAGCTCTTCCGACCAGCTATGGTCTCTGCCTTGAAAACACTCTGCACAATATGAATGAAGAGTGAGTGATCTTGGGTTTTCTGTCTCTTGGAAGGAGCAATTGACTGTATAGGGCTCATTAATTATTGATGCACACGTGTAAGAGGGGAAATAGGGAGATTCTTTGTCTCTGTGCAGAACAGCTCTACAGAAGGAAACAGATGCTGGGTGTATCTGTTTAATCCCACCCTGGGGCAGATGCCCAAGGAATGGGCTGAGCCTCATGTCTGTCTGTCTGGTGTGCTGTATGCACAGGCCAGCTGTGGATTAGCCTTGGCAAAGAAGTAGAAGAATAATTAAGCTTTGGATGGCCTTTTAATTCCTAAACCACCCTTGCCTACTGCTGCCTTAAATACAGGTCTGCATTTCATCTAATGTTAAAATGGAAAGATACTTCAGTGAAGTTTCAAAATCAGCAGCCTATCATCAAGCAAGCACTGGGGTGCTGGTTGGGAATCCCACTACTGCAAGGGGAGCAGTAGAGCCAGTCCTCTGTCCTCTTGGGTTGTGGAATGTGCTCAGACACAGAATAATACACTCGGCCAACCTTAGATCATGAAGGTCACTGAGGGCTCCTCATTAGGAAGCAAAGATGAAAGTGCTGTTACCTCCCTTAATTCAAGGGCAGTAGATGAGACTGGAATCGATTGTTCAATAATGCTGGAGATGAAAAAGCTGAGATTTCATAGTGTCTGCCCAGGACACCCAGACCAGTGCAGAGTTTTAACTGTGCTCACAGTGAAGAAAACTCTTCCATTCACTGAGGCCTTCAGTAAGTCCTGCTGGTCCCTGAATGCTGCTCTGTTCCTCGATGTCTATTGTCATGCAGGTACCTCTAATGTCCACGGGCTGTAAGAAATTTTAGAGGAGATTTTGCTTCTCAGAAAGGTTGGGCAGGACAAGGTGGGTAACCCTGGATGAATTAAAAGCAAAGGTTTTGTGGGTTTCTTTCTTCAAATATACCTTAACTCCCCTGCTACCAACAAAAACCTGTTTTAATTTTCTTGATCATAAATATGACTCATTTTTATAAACAAAAGGAAAAATCTTATTTCTACTCCTAAGTCTTAAACTGTAATTATCAAAACCAGTTCAAGGACTTAACCATTTCTCACTTCGGGATAATGAGCATGGGCCAATTAAATCCCTTTTTACTTTGAATATTCTATTCCTTAAACACAAGCAAAAACTATTTCTGCTATTTTTTAACCCTGCTTAAAAAAAAAAATCGAAAACATTCAGTTTAATGTGGCACTAATTAATTTTAAGCCAATTTTATGTAAGCCATTTTCAACTTTGAAGTCTCCTTTTTGGAAAAACGTGATCTACCACAGCTGTTGCACTGACATGCTCCAAGACCAATTTATGTGCCATCTTTCTGTGCCTGGCAAAGGCCAGTGTGGTACTGTCTGTGCATTGTGACCATAAATTAATGTATGAAAAGCTTCTTTTATTGCTGTTGCTGTTTACCAATGTTACTTTTCTCCAGGGTGTGTGAGCACATGCAAAATCACAGCAGTATTATATCCTAAGAGATGGGCTTGGGTGTAACAGAAAAATGACCCAAGATTTAAGCCAAAGCCAAGAGACCAGAGCTTGTGACTTGTGGAAACCTGGCTTTGATTAAAATGCTATTTGTGCAGTGTTAGTGCATATGGCTCCTCTGCCAAGTCACTTCCTTTGTTGCCAGCTTTGCAGTGCTGCTTTTACTGTATTGGTGTCACTGAGCTGTGCTTAATTAGCTGGAACTCCTACGTATATGCAAACTTTTGGTTGTGCAGTGACGTTCCACAGAAAGCTGACTCGAGCAGTCTGCTCCTGATTTTATACCCTTTTTTAGATGACATTAGCTAGATTCAGTTCACTTATCTGGGAAATGCAAACACTACATGTCCAGACTTCTGAATTTCTGAGTGATGACTTCAAATGAATGTGGACAAGATCGTAATAAAAGTGGCTCTTGGGTCCTATGAGCAGTGGTCAATAGGAAAACACTTATCAGTCATATCCGTGAATAACCAAATAATATTTCAGAAAATGCTCAATCAAGTAGTTAAGAGGTCCCAAAGAGAAGGAGGCTCTTGTTTAACTTGAAATAATGAGAAGGATAGTTATTTGTCCTGCTGAAATTGTGGAAAGTCTTCCTATCCTATCAAAATGGCTCTGCAATCCTAGGAGGTCTGGTTTGGTCAGAGACAGGATCTTATAGGACAGTCTGTGTCATGCAACTCTAATGGGATTTTTCCTGGGATTAGCTGAGATGATTACCCTGGGAAAAGATCTGGAGGGTCTTCTGGGTCATCAGGTCCAGTCCTGTGCAATTTCACTTGACTTTCTCTAATACTTTGCTTTAAAGTTGAATTTAACCAGAAGGAAGATTTGAGGGGAGGAGTGGGGTGGGAAAGAAGAGTAGAGCAGGTTGGAGGAAAGACATCACTGTGGGACATAGTTCATGTTTCCATGTAAAAAAGGTAAAGACATCCATGTAAAACTACCAAACAGCTGTCCCCTGCAAGTCACACACCTTGTTGCCAGTTGTAGAGCAGAGTCAGTGGCCAGGGGCTGTTCCTGGCATCACAGGGCCCTGTCCCAGGCTGCAGACTGGAGGAGGACTTGTGAATCACCACATAAATGAGCTGCCTGGCTGCTGCCACTGCACAGTCACCGTCTGAGATCCACCATGAAATGGAACCAGCAAGGAGTTAAACAAAATGCAACAAATAATGCTTCCCTTATTTTCTCTTTCTTTCCCCTCCTCCTCCCATGTGCTTTTATTTTTGTCTTGAGCTAAGTAGAAATGTTGGCTGTCTTTTTGGTTTGGTTTTTTTTTTTTTACTTTGGCTGAGATTATGTCGTTATTTGATTTTTATACGATCCTCAGGTACCTAATGAAATTGCCACATACTCAAGGGAAAACAAGTTTCATAACAGAATGACAGTAAAACGTTGCTAAAATCCTTTAGGATAGAGGAAGGATTAGAAGAAGAAAACACAGAATAATGTAGACATTAGCTTAAAGACAACAAAGGGTTCCTAGTCCACTGACATACCAGAATCCAACAGAAGTATTCATAATTACTAATAACAAAAGGCTGTTCTATTATGACTATTCCATTCAAACTAAAACACATGTAAAGCTTGTGTGCTAGTGAGTGTATTTTGATGATAGGTCTGGTTTAAACCTAATCTGCTGAAATACAGACAGGATAGGAACAAAGCTTTCTCTAGGGATGAACAACATTGTCCCTGAACAGACTGCCTTATATAAACACCCATAATTCAGTTAAAATTCATGCAGACAGCTTGGATTAAAAAGAAACAAATATCAAGCAATTAAACAAAAGTCATGAGCAACAGGGGCTGGTAAAGTCATTGTGGGAAAAAGTACTCTTTGAAGCATATGCCAGTGCATACTAAATCAAGAAAATTAATATTAAACACTACAGGTTAGAATATTGAACATATGCTCCACCTTCTGAAAGGTAGCTAGAAATCCTCCTTTCAACAGTGGACATCTTGTTTAGTGTGCTTTTTAATCTTGAAAAAACCAAACCTTAACTGATAACTTAGGTGTTCACCACTACTTTGGCCTTCACCTTCCACAACACTGTACACAGAATAATGCTTCTTGCTTGTAGCTGGCAATGCTTGTAGCTGGCACTAATTTATTCGGCTGGGAATAAAGGTGATTTAACCAAGAAGATTTAGATAGCTGTGGTTACATGAGTTGTATTTTAAGTCAGCAAGGATAGAAATTAAATTTCTCAAGTATTTGTTCCCTTCCAATGTCTCTTAGTTCATTAAAAGGGACGAAAGTGTTGTCTCTTGGAGTTGACACAGTGACCCAGAGGAATCCTGGACTCTGCTTTATCTGTAGAGAGGGAAATTTCTTGTCCATCAGGTTTTGCTTGTTCATTTGTTTTAGGCTTTTTGTTTTGTCTTGTTTTGGTTTTTTTGTCTCTTTTTCTTGCACTCTCACACTTGAAAAAAAATATAGGATGTTCCTTAAAATTTCTACTTTTTCTGTCTGTGCCACATACCAGGTTTTTTGTCCTTGTTTAAAGTTCTGGGAAAGGTTGTGTGTGAGACATCCTTGAGACTCAGCAGGACTGACTTCAGCCTTCTATTTTTGGGGTAGGCTTTGAAACCGTGGGGACCCTACTTGGGCAGCCTCTGCTGCACGACAGGTCAGTTTTAATGGGGGCATTTCAAGAAATATTCCCCACCTTTAGAGGCAGGGACAGTGAGGAAACAACTGTTCTTTCCAAGTTAGTAGAAGAACATGGGAAAAGGTAACTGTGGCTTATGGCCAGGGTTCTGGGGCTGAGCAACATGCTGAGAGCAGGCTCCAGGATTCCTAAGCCAAGAAGCTGTTTGTTTTTCTTGCTGCATTCAAAGAAACCAAACTCTGTGTGTTTACAAATAAATAAGGTTATACCAGGTTCACCTGGCAGGTTTCAATAACATAAAAGAAAAATAAAATCTTACAAGGTCTGACTATTTACAGCGGTTCAGATAATACACTTCAGAGGAGGAAAGTTTAATAACTATTTAAGCAACTTCCTATTTAGGGTTCTTTCTCGCTGAAAATTTCTGCTGTGGATTTTCCTGGATTTTCCTGCTTGAAACCATTGCAGTGAGCACAAATGTGCAAAAAGATGACTACTGCTGAACCAACAGCCTTTGTGTAGAGTTTGTGCTAAGGTTCATGACCTCAGCAGTGCCTATTAGTGACCTTTGGAAAAGACCCTACTGTGACTCAAACCATAATTTACATCTTGTATGAGAGCTCTCTGAAATAAGACCGAGAAGAAAATTGGTCTATCCTTGAATTCAAAAAGCGTTCTCTGAGGGCTTGGTATTTAGCTCAGTTTTCAGTTTCAGCGCTGCTTACTTGTGTTGGAAAAGTTATTTTTGGTTGCTTTCTGTGCTTCATTATAATTCTGAAAATGACTAATTTGATGTGACATTTACTAATGTAGTATGATCAGACATAATTTGATCTTATTAACTTAGATCGTACCATATTAGCAAACATCGGATTCTATTTGAGAAATTTACACATGTTGCAAATATGGATACACCTTGAAATCATACTATATTAGTATAATTTGTCACCTTAATGTTGTATTCGGTAAAGAATGTCAGAATATATTGCAATTTATAGATACTTAAAGATCTGCAAGGATTCAGTTTGGCTGCGCTGTTGTCATATAGTTTTATCACTTTAAAAAAACCCCCTTTTTTAATTATACAAGACCATTGCGGTTTGAATACTTAATTTCTTCCTGTTCTTTGGAAATGCTTTCATTGCCTTACATTTTGCTGTCTGAAATCTGAATTAGCTGAGTGGAATAAAGGGCTTATCTCCCCACCCCATCCACGTGTGATGATGACCGATGTGGCCTGAGAGGTTTGCATGAACTAGACAGCAATAGATAATGAAGTGGTGCAGCTGTATCAGCTCTAAATCATCACATTAACCTGTGTGCTGCTGCCTTTTGTTTTCCTGCTTGGCACCAACTGAGTTTTTAAAGAGACTAAACATTTGTTGATATTATTTATGAAGGAATGGAAAGGCCAGTTGCCTTTTACAACCTTGTGTAGTTGAGATAATAACTCTCATGTTTACTTCCATTCTGCTCAAGAGCTGTGATTTCTCTTTGCCAGCTCAGGCTGTAACTAGAAGCTTACCTCCTGCCTTCCTACGAGAGACCCTGTATCCTTGTCTTGTCTTTTCTTTTTTCTTCTTTTTTTTTCTTTCTTTTTTGTTAGGGAGAGGAGGGTTTTTTTCCTGATCTTGAGAAGTTCTGGGAGCATTTTTGCATTCCTATCTGAGCTAGCTGGGTGTTACTGGTGAGGAGACTTTGGGATAATTATGCAGTGGGCTGAACACCCCTACAAAAGGAAGCATTTCTATTAAAAAGTGGAAGAGGGCATGAGCCATGTCTAAACAGTCCTGGAGCTTAACCTTTCCAAATGATTTTCCCCCAGTCTGGATGCATTATGGTGTCATTACAGTAGAAAAGAGGTTCTGTATGTGGAGAGAGGATACTCTCAAGCACAGGGTGTAACACTTGGAGATGGTGCTGTGCAGGACTGAGGGCTGGACTCGATGGTACTTGTGGGTCCCTTCCAATTCAGCATATTCTGTAAATCTATGAAGATTGTGAACACCTAAGTCTCACTGCCCAGCTGCCACAGTGAGAACTGGGATTGGGTAATGGTGGGACAGGAGGGATTGGGTTACGGGCTTAGCACCAAGGCAGCTGGTGCAAATCATTTCCCATCTGCAGTGGAAAGAATTAAAAGAAATAGTTAAAAATAGAATTAAAAGGAGCAGTTAAAAACTTGCTGTAAGAACTCCAGTTCTGACTGCCATGATACACTGGCATCTGCTGCACTGGGATGAGCCAGAATGTGCTGTGCACACACTAAACCCCAAACCTCCAGCTGGGCCTTGCTGAGTTCAAAGGGAGTTGCTTGTACACACCTGACTGTATGAGCATGGCAGGGTGAGGGCTGAAGCTTAAGCCTTGAACTTCAGGCTGTAGGGCATGAGTGATATGTGGTATTTTGACTTTTTTTTGTCTGTCAGAACAGAACCTGTCAAAAAAGCTTTTATTTTTCCGTATTCCAAAATCTTTTTGATTTGGATATCAGGTTACCCCTTTGATGTAACTTTTGCAAAAACCCTCAGTAAGGTTATCTGAAAATCCTGACGAAACTAGTATCATTTTATTAAACAAAAAAACTGGGCAGAGCTCTACAACAAAAAGGGTGTTTGAGCTCTTTTCTCGTTGACCATGAGTTTGAAATAATATATTCAGTTTTAACCATACAATGATTTTGATCCAAAACTGATAATGTTGCATCTTTCCAAATGGATTATTCTCTTTTGTGTTATTTTTTCATGCTCTATTTGGAAAATAACAATCAAAAGCAATTCCAGGCTCTAAATTCCTTTTGTTTCCACCATATTGTTCCAAACATTGAGCAAATCCAGCTAGTTGTCAGCCTGAGTTTCTGTTACTCTGATGTTTTACACCTCTGAAGACAACACTGCCTCCTGCTCTGCTCTTCAGATATTTTAGAAATGTGATGCTGGAGTTTTATTTTGACAGATGGGAATATGTGGGGCTTTTGTCAGGTGATTCCTATGTTTCCAAGTATGCCTTAAAAAAGAAGTAAGAGATCTTGAATCTAAACTGCCTTCACTGTGTTGTTCAGTGATGCAGACATGTTAAGGAGCTGCTGGTACAGAACACCTTTCTCATTCCATCACACAATCACACATAGAATATCTCAGGCATTTTTGCCCATCGTGAATTCCACAGATGAACACAAATTGGCATGAACTTGCCTCTGACTTTAACCAGTTCTCCAAGTTTTCATTTCAGAAGAACCTTGGTTTTATTCTTTCTGACTTTGCCTTATATATCTCTGTCTACAGTCTTTACAGGTGTTGTGTTTGCGTGACAGTTCAATCTTTGTGTGTATTTTAGGTGGATTGGCTATTTCAATTCAGATCAAAATGCACTGTTTTCATTAGGAGCTTTATTGAGGTTAAGTTTTATCCACTTCTTGCATTGTTTTTTAAGATAACAGTGCTGGTCTATGTGTAAGTGTGGATGAACATTTAATGTGTCAGCTACAACCTAGGTAACAGTAACTAACAGGGACAGAAGTTCAGGGGGAATGTCACCAGGTTTTTGTTTTGGATGTTCTTCCTCTAGTGTTGTGGATAATAATTTCATATGTTTGTATACAAACAAATACAATAAACATTTATAGATACAATGCACAATATTCACTGTGAATTTGTGATTCTATTGAGGGCATGTTTGTTTTCAGTCACTTGGATTCAACATTTCTCAGAGTATCAAAGAAGTGGAGGCTGCAACATGTGTTGAAGCCTCAAGGTTTGGCTTATCCCTTAGACTTCAGTTTCTGCTAAGACAGGAAACCCCACAGCATGATTGCTTCGTAGGAAGGTGTTGGAAGGAGAAGGCAGGGGTTGTATTTTGGGATTTTTTCCTAATGAAATAAATTCTTTGGTCAGGTGGAAGAGTAACAGCGTGCTTTGAGAAGTGTGATCTGTCTGAGCTCACTGTGGAGGGTTAGTGCAGCCAAGGCTAAATCGTTCTGCTGTCCTGGAGTTAATGTTTGACTAAAGTAACCAGAGATCAAAATGGTTTTAGCCATTCTTTAACTTACTCTGTGTCAGCTTTCCAAGTTTATAAGACTCATTCTGTGAGGTCCATAAAACTCTATTGGAAACTTTTTTCAGGAAAATTTGCTATTAAGGGAGTAATTGATCCAGATGTTAAAAAGGTTGTTTGGAGGTTGAGTACTATCAGATCAAGTCAAGACACATAATAATTCTGCACTGTTAATGAAATGTAAAAGTAAGCAAATTGTAATTATGAACATAAATAAAAGCTTGTGGGTTTTTGGTTTTTGTTTTTTTAAATAATAGGAGTGCCCCAATAATTTCATTGTAGGATTAATAGTTCATCTGCTAATAGTTCAATGGAGGGAGAATATTCACACAGTATTATGTTTTATGCTGATATTCCATCATTCTTTTTGGCTGTGACCTGCCAAACAGGTGTTGGGATGGAGGTAGGTCTTCAGATTACACAGACATGTGGACTATTAATTGAACTTTGCACAACCAAACTTCTATAGATTCATATTTAAGTGCTATTAGTGACCAGAAAATACCATTTCAAATCAAATCCAACCCATACATGATACATGTCAGTGAGCAGGCAGGACTGGGATTTGGTAATGAATTATATATATTAAGTGGGTAGCCATGTGGAACAGTTCTGAAAAATGTTATCCCTACTTGGGGTTGTGATTCTTTGTCTTGTGCTGCTCACAAAAGCGTCTTCAACTAAAATTCACTCTCTCAAAAATAAATATAAGATGATGGACCAGAATATTTCTTTTAAATCCAGTGTTTGCTTTTGGGCAAGGGTGTAATGTTAACTGCCTCACCTGGTAAAAATCTTAATTATCATCTGTGTGGAAAGGTATGAGCAGTGTAACAAAAACCTACTGGCAAATTCTCGTTGGGTCATTTGGATGGATCTTCAATCTTCAGGTTAGGAAATTAAATTCCTTTCTGCCTCATGCTGTGGTGTGTAAGCAGAGTCCTCTTCCCCCACAGCTACACCCTTAATAAGTGCTGTAACATGTTCCAACAGTGCACTGGCTACTGGTGGCAGCAGAAATGGTGCGAAGTTGAGAAGGATTTGTGTAGTATTGCACCCAACTGACCCTACTCCTGCCTGGTTGTACCCAGACCTGCACTCAAATGCATCTTCTAGTGAGGTGGGAGCAGTGCCCTGCACTGCCATCTGTGTGGAGTGGTGTTCCACCAACCATTCACAGTCTCTTGGATTAAGGATTTCAAGCTCCCTTCTATTGTTAACTTTAAAAATACCAAATGGGGACTGGTTGGTGAGGGAGGAAGCAACATTCCCCTTGGGGTGCACAGGGATTGAAGCCCTGGAGGAGAGGAGTTGCTGATGTGTAGAGATTAAACCCCCCTGATGCAAACACCTCTACAAGAGAGTAAGTACAAAAGCAAATCAGTTTGAATCTGTCATTTCTGTCATCTGCCCTCTATGGAATTACAGAGACTCTGTTTCTGCACCCCTTCTCCAAGTCCTTTCCTCATTTCTACTCCTTCTCAAAAGTCACTAACTGTCAAGGAAAGTGGAGGAGGAACTCCAATTCATTTTGATGCAATTAATTAATTCCAACCCCTACAGAAAAGTCAATGGAATGTTATGGGCTTATTTCTTCTTTTGAAGTGCATTTGCTCAGATAAATTTTGTATTCCTCCTGCCAGGAAAGGCTCCATTCCTTTGTAGTGCTGCAATCTTCAAACAGTTCTTCATTGCCCTTAGTACTTTGAAAATGGACTACTATTTTCTGAGCAAAAGAAATCAGAATCTTTGTTTGAAAGCTGCAACTTCCTTACAATAAAAATACTGCTTTGCCCCAGCAGAATTCTAGTTGCACGGAGTTGTTGTTAAGGAGAAAGGTGGTTAATTGTTCCTGCACACAGTGAATAAACATGGAGATATTACAAGAGATTAGAGCAAGTTCAGGTTAGGCAGAAGAAAAGCATCCTTTGCAGGGAGGGTTTGCCAAGGGCAGTCGTGTCCAACTGGAGCTGTGGAGCCTCTCTCCCTGGAAGCAGTCAATGTTAGATTACAGATGACGTGTGATTGATGCTGGATCTGTATGACCTCTGTGACCTCTCCAGGTTCCTTATGGTCCTATAATTCTGCTTTCTAGCAGTGAAGCAGAAATGTGGATGAAAGTTTTAGAGCAGCACAGACATTGACTTTACCCTCCAAGGTCATGGGCAATGAAATATGGAGCACTGGACCACAAGTGATCCCCTTCATCACTGTGTCTAGTCCCCTGCTGTTGAAACTCTGGGTTATTTAATCCTTTCTGTTATCTTTATAGAGTTGATCTCTAAATATAGTTAGTGTCTGTGATGGGTATGTTTAAGACAGATGATTGGTGAGGTAGTAGAAATGTGTATAATATCTATTCACTGGTCACTATGCTGATGATAGCAGAATTACTGCCATAAGTGTTCCCCTGCAGAACTTTTCACATGCAAATATCTAATTCTTTGCTTTATCACAGGAGCTTTAAAATACAGTGAACTAGTCAATGTATTCTCCTTTTAGAAAAGTACATGATGATGATAAATGCTATCACTTGAAATTATTTTTTTAAAAATCACTACAGTTGGAAAGAATGAAATTTGATTCCACCTAATCACAGATGTTTAATATTATGCAAGTGGGGCTTTTCATCAGTGCAAGTTTTTTACTTTTACGGAGTACTTTCATTAAAATATATCTAATATAGGTATTGAAAACATATTTTTCATATGTAGATTTCCTTACCTGAAGGTATTAGAAGATAAGTCGTTTTGGACTAATGGAGCAAAGTAAAATGCATCATTACCTATGGCACATCATAATGCTGGAGAAAAACATACTTAGGAGTTTTGAATGCTTTGATTTCAGTGAATTCTTTTCAGCTAGAACATCCTTGTTTGTTAGAAGTTGAGTGAAGAAAGGAGGATTGTGGGAAGCCTATTCTACCAAGGACAAGGTAAAGATCATTGTGGCACTCTCCATGGATTAATCCATTAGCCTCTATTCTTCATGTTTCCAGGATGTGAATGCTACAATCCATTTTAATGAGAATTGTGTTTCAAGTAGTGTCTATCTAACAGGAATTTTTGGCATGGTAAGAGTTCACGTGTCTCTTGCTAGCAGCAAGATCTCTTCCATTTTAGCAGTAACTACATTCAGAAACCACAGCCTATCTTAATTTGAATTCAAAGCTGAGAGGTAGGTCCTGATCAAAATTAAATTGCTTTTCTGAATGAATGACAGTTGTAACCATTATTTAGTCCTGAAATTGGCTGGTTCATTCAGGGAAATTAAGGCTTAAAAGAGGCATCTGTAGAATCACTTCAGGAAACTGAATATCCTCCCTCTGGGGAAAAAAAAAGTGAAAGCATTGATGGCAAGATAATTAAATAAATATAAAACCACATTCCTGATTTGAAATTAGATTTGATTGTTTTGATCTAGAAAGCTGGTTTGTCTTACACCCTTACACATAAACACTGTCTTGAGCTATTTTTCTGCTCACATAGGCCATCACAATAATACCCAAGCAATTAAAATGTTATTCATTTAGTCTTAATGATACATTTTGAAAATTAGCTTCTTTCTCATGTGTAGCAAACTGACTCATAGATAACTAAAATGTCCTGGTCACAGCTGTATTAGATCTGTACAAGAGCTGCAGATCTTTCAAAGCCTGTAGTGTGAGTGTTGATATGTGAAATATAAATGTAATTCAAAGCCAACAGGGTTGCTAAAAAAAATTGGGTCCTACTTTCTGTCCTGGCTCTTTCCACTTGCTGCTTCTAATCCTGATTTCCACTCCCTGCTCCTAATCCAAGAGTCAGAACACAAGAAGAGTTAGAGGTTTTGTTAAGGTATTTTGAGTGCTGTAAATAATTTAGGACTTTATTTCTATGTTGCTCATGCACACTCATCACTTGGGAACCACTCAAAATTGCAGTGAGGGCGATGATTAGTTTCTGGGTTGACTGCAAGAATTGTGATGAGGCTTGACTGGGGTCTAGATGCCAGCAAAGGTTTACAAATGTAACCCTTGAACTGTATTTTCTCCATGTGATTATTTTGTGGTATATCCTGAACTCCTGCCCCCATAGTGGTCACATTGCCTTTAAAGGACAGAATTCTGCCCTGCTGTGTCATGGCTGCAGTGAGACAAATACAGGACTCTCCTCCACCCTGCCACTTCTGGGTTATTGTTGTTCCATTGGCTCAGAAAAATTAGGGTTTTTCAACAGACAATCCTATGGGATATGTCTGTGCTTAGATGAAACATCAGTTTGAAGACATCGGTTAAGAACTGAAAAGAAATGTACAGATTCATATTTACTCACAGCACTGCTTTGATGATGTGTGCACTTTTTCAGGATGAACTGAACATAGGTTGGACTGCCTTGCAGTGGTTGAGAGCAAGGGCAGAGCCATTGCTGGTGTTTAATAATTAGTGTTGATTCACTTGGCATGAAGAGCTCATGTGGCTGCCGAGGGATTGGGTAACAAAGCCTCCAGGAATTACCCCTGAGGTCTCTTCTTCTTGATGAAAGTGGTGCTTTTGCATCTCAGACCATGGAAAACATTCTCAGCAGAGCTTTAGTGCAAGAGAAAAGGCCTTTGGGGGCCAAGGAAAGCATGTGAGCCCTGCAAAACTTGTCTGTGTTTGGTAACTGACCTCGACACAGTGTGAGGGAGGTTTGTGGAAGGAAATTGAGAAACACTTTGCAGATGCTTTGCTTCAGCCAAGCCAATTCCTTGAAACCAAACTGCTGCTGAATGACAACTCTCAAGGTCGTGCCAAAGGCATGTGAAACTACGTGGAAATAAACCCAAACTGTGATGTGACAGGTTGTGCAGGAAGCTCCAGTTGTGTAAAAAACCCAAGATAATGCGATGCTTTCCATAAAGTAGAAAACCTTTGTTAGTGTGAGCAAAGCTTCTGAAATAATCTCCTTCTCTCTGCTGTTCTTCTCCTTTCCGCTCTCATTTCAATAGCCAGTAGATGATATGTTACCCACTGGCTTCAAACTGCTTCAGGGATCCCTGTGATGAAGGGCAGACATTCCCACAGCAATTCTGGAGGTTTGAGCAGAGCTTGTTCACTCTGACTCTTTTCTTCAAGGCTTTTCTCTCTTTCCCTGTGGCAGTCCTTTGCCTGGTGCTCTTGTAGAAACAGTCTGCTCTTAGTATGTTTACTGATTTACAGCTTTTCCACTGGCAGCTCATATTCAACCAGAATTTCATATTAGTTCAGCAACCCATAGCAAAAGGAAAGGCCCATATTATTGGAATATGATAATAGCCCCGTGCACAGGCTTGCAAAATTTGCTGTAGCTGCTTGCACATTGTTACCTAAAATCTCTAAACATTTTGTACATAACCTAACCAAGAAGGATAAAAAATACCTCCATCCTCAGAATTTTAAAAGCTAGATTGGAGAAACATCTGCTAGGAACGGATTTGATGTTGACTTGGGGTTGAGGACACATATTAGGTGACTTCTCAAGCACTAGTATTCCAGGATTTCACTTTTCTTCGGAGGGGAACAAAGGAAGGACAGTGGTGTTGGTGGTGTAAACAGGTTTTCCTCACTTACCTCTGTATATGATTGTGAAACCCTTCTCTCAACTCCTATTAAACATCAGCCCCAGCTTTTCTCCCATGCCCTGACTGAAAGCACAAATAAAGCCAAGAAATTTCCCGATTACTAAAACCAGCCTGTGGGCAAGGGAGTGAGGTGTCATGCTGTCTGCAGACTCTTGCTCCTTTGTGTCTGGTGGCACTTCCTCAGTCTCCCTGATCTGCCTGGGAAAACTGGTTGTGTTTGTCCAGAACTGCTCCCACCCTCTGGAGCACAGAGCCCCACACTGCCAAAGAGGAGGTGGGCAGTTGCCCTCCTTCATTCCTCAGGTCTTCTGGGAGAGAGTAGCTGTGGGCTAGGATGATGGTGCACAGTGTGGCATGCAAATACAAAATTAGCTTGAGGAGCCTGCTTCAGTGTGCCTCCAGAGAGGTGAGCACAGGTCTGTGGGACTGGTGGGGCAGTAAGATGTCTGTGAGAGTACTGCTTCTTGGAAGGAATAGGTGCTTGGGAGGGCAAACAAGTGAGAGCAGAGGAGTTAAGAATATCCTTTCATGGATATGAGGAGATTAAAGGCAGCAGTGTTTTAGCCAAATAAACTGAGAACAGGGCAAGCAAAAGTGCAGGATGCCCAGAGACACAGGAATCAAACGCAGTTACCATCATGCTGAAACCAGCAGCAGGCACAACTCCTTCTGGTTGTGTGCTGGGTTGGATCAGTGGTATTTTGAAGACCATGGAGTGGCTGTGTGAGACTATATAGAGGGCAGTGGAAACTGGCCCTGTTGGGTTTTGTGCTCTGATTACTGTCCATCCTTAGGCAAAGCCAGGATGTCAGACTGAGATGGGGAAGGGAAGGGTGAGTATTGGCAGAAAGGCTCTTCTGTGCGTGCCCCGGTGCCCTGAGTCATCTTGATGTTCATGTTGCTGTGCTCAGCTGTGGGTCTTAGGGCTATGTGAACGCAGCACAGTTTATCCTAGGAGGAAAAATGCATTATTGTTAGCCTATTATTGATTCTGTTAATTATAGTAATTGATCTAGTATTAACTTTGCACTGGAGCTGTAACTTGTGAGTTAGCAGCTGGAGACAATGCTGACTCAAAGATGCAACCATGTGAAACACTAACTGGTTGGAATTTTTATTTCTTAATAGATCACCCGTGATTTGAATGCTGGTGACAAGCAACTGATTCACCTGGCTGAGTTTGTGGAATTGCCAACAAACTGAAGCTATTCTATAAAGTAAAGGGATTTTCCCTTAATGAATATTCCAACAATTCATGTGTAATTATTTCAACTTTCTAAATTGTAAATTATACTGCTACAAATTCATGCTTTCTAGTTATACAGGAGCTTCATGATATTTTCGAGTGCATTAACTCCCTTGAAAATCCCTCACACATTCCTGTGCAATTTATTCTCCTGTTCTCCGTAATGAGTTAATCTATTTTGAATGAAGTTGAGTTGCTTGCTGTATGACTATGCTGTAAAAGCTGCTTCCAGTTCCCATATCAGCTGGCTGGCACGGTCCCACAATCATTTCCACAGCATTACTGCTGCTTCGTGCTCAGGTCTGCACAGGAATATGTGTATGGGTTTTACCTCACTGGGATTGTTAAGAACAAAGAAAGACAAACCTGACAGTTGGTCTTCAAAGCTTTGCCAGCTTGGGGAATACCTGCATGTACAACTGCCTTTAAAATCCTTGCTGGAGTCATTTAGCATTTGGCACTGCCCAGCCACAGAGCAGGCTCCCATCACACTCCCTGCCTCCCAGGCCCAGAAGTGCTGCTGTATAGATTCTACATGATTCAAGTCTAAAGAAATCTTTCCTATTGACATTTGGGGGGTAGAGGGGACTTATTCAAAGGTCACTATCTAGAGCAAATCCAGACTCCTAGGCAGGTGATGTATGTGCTGCATCCTTGATGTTCTTGTTATTGGAAAGTGATGAGAAGCTAAGGTAAATGACACAGACCCTGGTGTCCTACTTGCAAGGCATGTAGGATTCTTGGAATATATAAGCATTTCTGCTAATGATAAGCCATCATTCTAAATGCTGCAAACAGCTGCAGGTGCTTTATTATTCAAAACAAATCATTGCCTTCATTTGTTTCCATCAGAAACCGACTTAGAGAGCACATCTCTGAGGAAGGGAAATGAAATAAGTGACTCTTTTGACAAGAATTACACATTACTGTAGCTTTGGCATTATCAAGATCTGGTTTATCAGTGTAACAAGATTATGTGGTTTTAATATGAGATGGAGATATATTTAGTTTGGAGGCAGTATTTTCGAGAAACATGAAGAGGGAAAAGACAGTGATACAGGGAGAAAAAAAATTGGAAAACTTTCTAGCAGCACTTTATGTATGAAAAAGGTTCCTTTCTTTTGATACTAGAAAATCAAATAATGGCCACGTGTTTCACTGTCAGATGCTTAAACTAGCATTTGGTCTGACACATCTGCTGGAGTTTATAAAACACAATTCCAGGTCAACAATTTGCAGAAGGTTTGTGTTCAGCTCAGGCTTCATTCGTGTGCTGAAGTGTTTTGCTCAGCCCTGGCCTGCAGTTTGATTTCTAGCTCCCATCTTTACCAGGTACCAAGTGCCTTGAATACCCCGGTGAATAGCAATTAATGACACTCAACTACTTCAAATGCTGGGATAAATTGCAGCATCTCCCAAAAGTGGCTATTAGAGCTAATCAGAAAATGCTGTACTTCCTGCAGAAAATGTCAACTTCTTGTTTTTGTAAACCAAAAGCAATCAGAAGAAGTTCTCTCTCCAAGGAAAACTCCTTTAAAAGAAAACTGCATACTTCTCATAAATATTCACTCTGGTCAAAACCCCAGATTTCTGTCAGAAGGCTTTTGGCTGCCTTTAATGGTTATTGCTAATACTGCCAAATACTGTGATCTAGTTGCAAGGAATTTTAATAGAGGCTCATTTTAAGAACTGCATCCCCAAGAACTGACTCTGTGGTTAAGAATATTATGGCTTGTGAGATTTTGGGGAAAGTATTGCAAAGCAGAATATCAGTGTTTAAAAAGGATGACACCATAAAAATCTCCTGAGGCTTAAAATTTATGACCATCTACACCACAGGAGAGTTGAGTCAAAGGCAATATTTCAGTGCAAGCAAATCAAATGTGATTACTTCCCTGAACCTGAACCGGATTTAGATGTTTTTCAGATCTTGCATGAGTTTAGCTCTTATTTTGTTAAAATTGTGAAGTTAAATGAATTTAAAGATTTCCTGCCTGTGACTTTGGTATACAGAAGTGAAGTGCATAAGCAGGTGCTGCTGTTGAGCACTTTATTCTTGAAGAGTGCTGCAGCTTTTATTTTATACTAACGGAGTTAAAATAAATGTTATTATTTTGTCAACAAATCTCTTCAGCTATTTTTGAAATCCAACCATTTGCCATATTCTGTTTCTAAGGCATATTTTTATTGCTTCAGACTGGACATCCAGAGAGTACAACCATATTCCTATTTAGTATCATTAATATTTTTAATTACTTCTGGGACCATATTTAATTGCTAGTGAGTTTTGCCTCTCAGTAACATTTCTAGAACAAGTTAGGTTAAATTTGCAAAAGGTGTAGTTGATCGTAATTAAGCTTCCTGAGAATTCTATTTTACAACATTAAACAATATGACATTGCATGCTATTGCAGAAATAAAATTACACACTTGAAAAATTAATCTGAATAAGCCAAGTATTCAAGCTTTCTGGAAACTGTAATTATAAGGGAGATGTTTATTTGACCATTTTGTCTGACTTTTTTTCTAGGGACAAAACAAACATCTAAATGTTCCTTTCAGCTTGTAAACCAATCCAGAAGTCTCAGACCTCACCTCTGGCTTAAACTACGAAAGGAGTAGTAGTAGAGTAAATTAGAATAAAGTTTCACCTGTATTTTGCTGAACTATTTGATATATGATGTTGTTTGACCCAGTTGCTGCGTAATATAATCTTGAAGTTTGTTTTTTTCAAAAAAAAATATCTGTCCCAATGACACTGCTTTCACACAGAGATCTGCTTGGCAGAAGGGCAGTAGCTTTAGTCCAAGTTTTTTAATGAATATGCTAAAAACTCACCAAAGCCAGTAGCTCTGAAAAGCAGCTGCCAGCAGAGAACGACACCACAAAGTGCACAAAGAAAGGAGGGCGTCGGTGTGGGGGCAGCCACATCTCCTCAGCAGCCTGGAGAAGGCTTCTGTGGAATTCATATGCTTTTGTACAAGGCAATTATCAGTCATTTTGGGCATGGCTGGGCAAGCCAGGGTGGTTCTTTGCTGCCAGCGTTGAGCACTAATCGCCTGTTGCCGGCCATGCCCGTGTTGGCAGCCCAGGATCTGGGCTGGGCTTTGGGGGGAGCAGTGCAGCTGCTCTGAGTGCAGCCCAGGATGCTGCTTTGTACAACATGGCTGTTTGTTTGGGGTTTATGGTTCTTCCTACTGTCCGCCTGCTTCCAGATGTCAGAGTGGAGGCTCTGCTGCGTGCTCCCTAACAATTGTCTGAGGGAAAAGGGGATTTTTGTGAGGAGGGGGAAAAGGGAGGCGGTATGGCTTTTTAAAGCTCAGATTCCCCTGCCCAAAAACTACCTATTTCCTGGAGTGCCACAAAATACTCCTAATCAAATGAATTTATAGCCAGCTCAACTTCTGTCCAGCTAGTTTCTGGCTAAACCATGCGATGAAAATTCATTCACTTCCAATTTTGTCTTTCTGTCCCTCTGATGTGTGAATTGACCCTCATAGCAGCAAAGGGATTATTTATTCGTAGGTGTTCACTGCATAGATCTTACAAATAAAGCTTGTAAATTGTTTGCTTTGACTATTTGCTCCTTGTGAGATGTGGATGTATTATTGTGTTTAATCAGAGCATACTCAGAAGCAGAGGTATGTTTCATGAATAATGGCCTTATTCAAATATAGTGAATACAATTCTTCTGAATTCAGTGAATTTTGGATTAGGTCTGAAGTAAATGGCACATAGAAAGCATTGGTGAGAATCTATTTCATTGAGTACATTTCTCATTTTTTATTCACCTCAAGATATTGTGATATCTTAGACCTTCTCAGAACCAGGCACACCTGTAACTTTGCTACTGGATTTCAAATGTAACTGAGAAGTCAAATGAGTCGAAAGTTTGGAGTACAGGATTTAATATGGTCCAGCAGAAAAGGCTGCTGCTTAGTAGTGGAGCCTGTTTTGGGGTGCTTTTGTCTGAGTCATCAGATGGGTAAATGCGTAATAGTGAGAAATATTTAGAGGGTGTTTCTTAGAATACATAAATTAGTCTCCTAGGCAGGATGAAAAGAGTGATATAGGTCAGCCTCAAGGAGTACTATGCACTCGGCTTTCACTTGATCGAGATTTTGGCAGACTTCTACCAGCTGGAGGAGGTTCATTAGTTGTCTGTCTTCTTGGACCAGAGTTTTCTGTGGAAGGTAGCCAGAAAGCCTGGTGAGAAATGGGTTTTTCTTCAGGTCAAAATTGAATGCTCTTATGAAGGTCTAGTGTAGCCCTTTTGTTTGACTGATTCCTCATTCCAGTGATGTGTTTGCTGTTGTCTCATGGAGAATAGGCATGTGTGATTCTACCATAAATATTTTTAGCCTTAGGAGGGTAAGGCAGGGATTTCTGGCCATGCTTTCAGCATAGTGGTGGAACACATGAGCTTTAGCAATATAATCCGGCCTAAAGTGCTCCTACTTGATTACAGTCTGGTAGAGTATACTTTAGCTCAGGGTAGGACAGGATTTGTCTTGTTTTTCTGTTTAACGAAATACTTGTTTTCATGGGACAAATGTGTAAGAACTGAAATTCTTTCTTTGGTAAGTGCACATCAAACGTGTGCACATGCAGGCAGTCTTTTATCTCAAAACTGTGGCCAGCCTATGGTGGTTTTGCAGGGAAATTAGCAGGGCTAAGACTGATGGAAGAGCAACTGAGAGCGAAAAGAAAACAAGAGCAGTAGCTGGGATACAGGGAAGTGGGTAAGTCCAGCAGGACTTTTGAACTTGTTGTTCAGAGTTTCAGGCAGAGCAGCTGTTTGCTGCACTTGCTCAACTACCTTCTCTTTACCAGCCTTGAATGAGCCACAGAGAAAAGCAGTGCATACAGGGCTACTAAAGAAACAGGGTCAGGAAACAAGGAAAACCTGCCTGTGTGCTGGTGTTCTCTGATATCTGGGCTGCAGAGTGTTTTGGATACTGGCTGCAAATGTTTGTAGCAGAGGGTAGAGGTAGCAGACAAGGTGGAGAGTCCTCCCCGTGCATAGCTCTTATAAGAAGCTGCCCTCTTTTCCACTGGAATTTGGATGGCTTTCTTCTCTGATTATTTTTATTATTATTATTATTTTCAGAAGTGTTAGCAGCACATGCAGCGTCCCTGTTCGTAGACTTGAATTTTAAAAAAGTCAGTTTAGCTTTACAGGAGTTAAACTTCCTTAAAATACTACTGCCTAGCATGCAGGATATGAAACACTATTCTGTATAATGTGCTTTTCTTCGTCCCTGTTGGTCACTAAGAAACAAGCTTGGAAGTTACTACCTCTTCCTAGGTAGTGGTTTCCTGTTTAGAGTAGACACATTTGGAAATAAGTAGGATCTTGGTGTCCATGGGGACTATTTGAAATGGCAGCCTGTGCTTCAGACATGCCGAGTTCATCCACGGTAGGTATTGCCTGCAGAGGTGATAAATCAGCTCCCACAACGTGGTGTGTGAGGAGGACTTGCTCTGGATCCTGAGGGCAGTTCTCCTGTGCACTGTGCTGGCTAATTTTTTTTTTTTTTTTATTTCTCACACTCTTGTGTCTTAATTTCTATAAACAAATGGATTTATTCCCAGAATGCACATTACAGGAAACTACTGTTTTACTTTTTTTAACAAAGAGTAGGCTGATGTTCTGAATTCATCAAATAAGGCAGCATTTTAATGTGAGGAATGTAGAGCTATAGAAAGATTCCATGTGTGAATGGAAAGGAATCTTTGAGCTGCCTTCCAAAGCCAACATACACTCCTTACTCCTTGGGAAATTACCACAGCTGGAGTAAACCTGATCTCACTGAAATGAATGGAAGTTTTACTATTGCCTTTGCCAGCAACATCTTCCTTTTCTTTATTTTTACATCTAGGATACAGTAGAGAGAAAACTTTGGGGTGTGATACTCTCAGGTTTTTTCCTTTTGCTAGGGAAATTTTGCATTTACTTATGCCACAGATTAAAAATGTCGTGGCAAAGCACGGTCTCAATCAACAGTTTTAATGATATGTGATTATTCATAGCTTTTTGAAAATGTCATGAGTAGTTCCACTTCACATGCTAACATATGCTTTCTAAACCAATAGTGATGAAATGTCTTGATTCTCAGCTTCTTACAGTAGAGTTACAGGTTCCTGAGTAGTGAAGAAAACAATATTTAAGAAATGGAGAATAGTACAAGTGTAAAGAGATTAATCATTAAATAAATGTAGATATCTATATCCTCAAAGTTGTTGTCCCAGGATCTTATCAATGCTGCTTTAACTACTCTGATCTGAAAAATGTCTATTTTACTTTTCAATATGAAATGCTCTATAGATTTTAAGTGTAACAGATCTCTCTCCTTAAATGTTACAACAAGCTGAACACTGGCAAAAAATGCTGTATTAATGGATGCAAAATAAATGTAGGGTCTAAAGGGAAGGTGTGGTTGTCACTGTCATGGGTATGAGTTACCTCAAGCTGTATGCCAGGGGTGCCAAGTAATCCTTCTTACAGCATGTTCAGATTTTTCTAAAACAAACCATCATCTCTGAACTAAAGATTACTCCTGTCATCTGCTATATATAATAAAGGAGGGTGACAGCAGTCAGACTGTTACAGAATGATGAGCTGGGAGGGAGACATACTGCTGAAAATCACCTGTGTGGCACTGACACTTGAACCCTTTTTGTTTGAAAGACAGTCTGTCAGAAATGGAGACAAGTAGGTGGGAGGGACGTGGGGCTGTGCGGTCACTCCTGAACAGCTCCATAATTCCACCTCCTGGGAGTTGAGGATGATGAATTAAATGTCACCAGTTGCATGCAATACACAGTCAGGAGTGCCAAAAAAGAGCTGCTGAATGATCTAATCACTCCCAGGGGCCAAGAGAGACTCAACATCAAACTGCACCCTGGAGGGGACCAAGCCAAGATCACCCATTGTTAAATGTGTAGGAGAGAGTATTTAATCTCTTGGTCAAATATTTTGCTGCACACTTCAGGGAGCATCAGCATTTCTAAATTGCTTAGTTTGGACCAAGATTTTTTCTGGTTGCTGCACTTACAGAGTTATCTTCACGTGCTTGGCTTCCACAGTAACTTCATTCCTGTGGGATTGAGACTTGCTGAGTTTAGCAATGATGAAACTGAAATGCTTTTTTTGTGTAACACAAATAATAAACATAGAACCAGCCTCAACGGCCTTTAGGGTAGTTGTGCTGTATCACAGTGATATTGTTTATATTAAAATCTCAGTGTTTACTGCAGGGATAGCATCCCAGAACCACTCTGTGGAAAATACCTCTCCTCATCTGTCTCGTCATGGTAAATTGTATAAGAGGTGTTTCTATTTGATGAAAAAAATATCTTGCCAAGCCTAAGGAAGAGGTAAAAACACACCACCAGCACTCATATAGCCTTTAACTAAATTTCCTAGGGAAAAAGTATAGGTGACAGTGTACTGGCATTTGGAGAGAAGGATTTTGCATGTGCCAACTCATTATTCATTCCTGTTATAAAACATGGACAGTGACTGCTGGAGAGCTACAGGGAAAAAAATATCGCTGATATTCAGGATGTTTACAGATAGTGTGACTACCTGCAGTGGATGCACCCAGCTCCTGAGAATTCCTCCCTGCATTTCAGCCTAATTAAATGCAAGGGGGTCTTTTTTATATTTTCAGTGCAGGTTCTGCTAAGGAGTCTTGTGACAACTGCTGTGGTGTGAGGGTTAGATGTCTAGATGCTGTGAAATAGATGTGTAAGTGCAAGTTACATAAGCCTTTAGAAAGGTTACATTTCATTGCTTTTCACATTTCATCTAGTTCTTACTGTGGAAAGACTGTACTATAGAAGAATCATTATGCAGATCAAGAAACATGAGCGTGTTGCTATCACGGGAGGAAAAATATAAATAATTAATTCTTGTGCTACCTCTTTCACAGCCCTAATCTCATTAATATAAAGCAATTTTAGAGATGGAGAAGAGTGGATAACAGCATTGGACTCGTGAGATATTTCTGTTTTCCATCCATCAGGCAGGTAATTGTGGGAGTTATGACTTTGTTAGGCAGAAATGTACAGCTCTAAAGAACTGATAACTGAGCATCTCTGCTCAGCAGACAATGGAGCAGCATCCAGTAATTGAATACATCAATAAGCTTTCACATCTCGTATAACTTCAGTGCCCTGGACAGGATGGCATTAGACATAATCATATTTTGATCAGGAGAAAATAGAAGTTGGATGAAATAATATCAATTTTATTTACAGGGCAGAGAAGAAGCCATCCAGTCTGTGACAGAAAAATGATTTTTTTTTTATCTGGCTTTGATCTGGCTCTGGGCTTTGATTTGGTGGCAAATGGGTCTATAACTCATTTACACCAGCTGCCAGGCTTTTTCAAAGCACAGAACATTAAGCACAATCCTACTTCAAGGAATAAATACACAATCAACATAATAAATGGTGACAAAACAGCCCCAGCTCATTCTTTACAGTTTGAAGTTGCTACAACCTAAATGAAACACTACAGATACTCAGCTCAAATAGTGCTTATTGATTTGTGAAACTCTTGGGCCAAAGAGCTTCTTTTGTGTAAAGTGTTAGAATGAGAGTTTAAGGGGGCTGACAGGGTTGGGGGCACCTTTGTGTGAATTTATTTGCAACAACACTTGCAGTGTGTGGTAGGAGAGGAAAGATTGGTTGGGCAAGGCAGGAGGGAGGGTAGAAGAAGGGCTGTTTATGCGGGAGTGAAACAGGCCACGAGTCCCAGCAGGGCTGGCAACCTGTGTACCCTGCTCAGTCAGGGCTGTCAAAGGAGACAGGCAGTGCAGGGTGGCACGGGGGGGGGGGAAGCCAATAGCACCTGTGTTTGAGTGGGATCAGAGCTGGCATGGAGCAAGAGAAATGCTCTCTTCCTGCAGAAAGCACAAGTGTTTTCTTCCGTGAAAGAAAACACTTCCATGCATGAGGAAGGGCAGCAAAGCAGCGCAGTCTGGATCCCCCTTGGAAAAAGTTGGCACTCTGTGGAGCCGGGCTGGCTTCCTCCTGGCCCAGCGTGCAATGATTGCTGAAGGCTTTAAACCCTTCAGTCCATGTAGAGCTCGGGGGGGGGGGGGGGTTTAGCTACATCTTTTATGGAAAACTGTTTTTTGAGCCCAGACTACCCTTTAGGCCCCATTAGTGTGGATTACTTTCCACCGCCCTCTGCTCAGAGAGGTGTGTGCTCTCTTCAGGACAATCACAGTCTACTTCTTCCATAATGATGCACTTAGCTGAGGGCTGTATTGTGTAATTCGCTGTGGATAAAACCAGTGTTGTCATCATGCTGCTTTACAGGAACTGACAACTACTTCCCTGGTCTTCTGGGGAATAAACGCTTGGTGTTTAGGTTTTGAGAGCATCAAAGGCTTGAGCGGTGCTTTTCAGGCTGGGAGACAGGTGCAGAGTGAGGGCTCTTTCTGAGCTGGTCAGAAGATGTAAATTTCATACACAAAGGTTCATAAATTAAAGATTTTTTTGTTCTATTTGTGCATTTTATTCTGTGCTGAAACTAGGCGGTGTGAGGTTTGCAGGAGGCAGTAGCTGAGAGGTGGAATCAGGCAAATGCTAGGAAATAAGAACACTTTTAATCTGAGTTGGAATATTCCTGATAACAAGCTTTCAAGTGAAACAATAGAATTATGTGGTTTTCAGTCAAGGCAGAGCCAAAAAGGTTTTACCCTGGCAGAGGTTGTGCCCTTAAGTCAGAGCACTTCATTAGGCTCGTAAGTAAGAATTCAAAGTGAAGTTTGATGGCCCATGTTACACAGGTCTGACCAGAGGATCCTCTTAAAACACGGTTGTGTACATTGAAATGTATTTAGTGATGTAAACATAGTATCATGGTTATTTGTTCTTCTGCTTTAAAGCTACAATAATTGGACTTTATCCATTTTCTCTCTTTTTGCTCCCATCTCAGTTTCGTTCTAGTCTGAGATGTGGATCATTATCCTATGGTACAGACTATTTTCCTTGGCAGATTCTGGGGAGAAAATAGTCCAATTTCTTGAGCTGTTTTGGATACGCAGCATAAATTTCTATGAAATCTTTTGCTCAGTTCCTGATTTTTTTCAATGAGGAGTTTGCTTTTAAATAGTTGGCAAGAAAAAAAATCAGGATTTAAATTTGTGAAAAATAAAGGAGATGCTTCTGCATCTAATCAAGCATTATTCAAGGGATGAATTCTTTTAACACGGTTAGTCCTTTTATTTCTATGAATTAGGAGTCTGGTGGGTGACAAGCTTTGGAGGTGGAGTTTGCTCTCCCTACAGCCAGCTTGACCACTTCAGAGAAAACACTCATCCAGTATATAAAAGGCCAAAAATGGAATCAAAGGCTCCTATGAGTTGCTAAATGGTTGGAGAATCACTTTTCCAGTTGAGGTTTCCTGTCTCTTTTTGGCTATATTGTGGCCTTCTGTTATATCAGAGGTGGAAAATAAAGCTTTTGCCCCCCATTTAAAAGGAAATTGCCTCAACTTGTTTTCCTGAATCCCCAAAACAATTGCAAAACAAAGAAAGCACTTAATTTCAGTGAGCACCAGCAGAGTTTGGGAGAGCATCTCAAATACCGCTGTAAAAACATTCATTGAAACAGATAAAATGCATCAAATCCCTTGAGATCAATGTGTCTGAGATCTAGTTCCTGCTGCTGGTGGGTGTTGCAATGTAAGAAGAATTGATTATTGCCCTAATCTGACATGTTTCTGCTTAAATCATAATATATTGGCTACCACAAACTCCTGAGGTCCCATCATCAGAGGCGATGTTGCGAAACAATTAATCAGATCTTTACAAGCACAGTGTGAGTGGGTGAGAAAAACTTGACTTTTGAGAGTCTTATTAGCAGGAGGGTGTTTTAGCTGTGCATGCTCGAAAGCAGTGTGTTATCACACCAGGACTTCTGGATTCAGTCATTATTCATTTAAAATTTTGATTTTCTCAATAAAATTTTTCTCAATACCGTATGCTCACTTCTAGCATTTAAAATACAAAGATACAGCAAAATTGGTTTTTTCGGGTTTTCTAACTGTCAGGATGTTCCTTCATTTCATTAATCTGTGCAACAGATTAATTGGTTTCAGGATGTCCTGGGGAAAAAAAAGAAATGTCAGCCCTGTTATCGTGTGCTGGGTAAGGGAGAGCTGCCTGGTGAGAGATGGATCACAGTGATTTAAGCAAATACTTGTACTCCCGCAGTCCCCCTCACACTGCAGCGTGCTGGTCTGAGCTCCCACAAAAGGGAAAGACTTTCTCTTGGCCTTAAGTCCTATGTCTTACTTGAAGCAAAATATTTGTCTTTATTTTATGGATTCTTAAAAATAATCCGTCGCCACATGTAATTGAGTTTGGAAAGGATCAGGGTGGTTTGGGTGCTGTAAACCAGCAGAGACAAAGTGCTCTGTGCGTGGTGTTGTCTGCTGTGAGCAGAAGGAATGGATCATTCCAAAATGTCCCATTGGGATGGGGTTTCTCCTCATTGCCATGTTATCCTCTCACAGTCAGAGAGGTGCTCAGCAAGGTGTGAATCTCCTTGAGGTCTTGGGTTAAGTTGTGAATTTGCAATTGAGGGAAGAGGTCCTGAAGATTGATGCCTCACACTTAAGGAGGAATTAATTACCAGGGTTTAATTTCAGTCTGGATACAACTGTAAGTAACATTGGTGGATTTTGAGGCATGAGCAGGAGAGGGTGTCCATGAGAGTCTGACAGTGTCCCCAAACAGACGATGTGAGGATGTCCTGTGAAGGGTCAGGGGCTGGACTTTGATGATCCTTGTGAATTCCTTGTGGGATATTCTGTGATTCTGCTTTTCCTTGAGTCATCAGCCAAGTCATACTCAGTGATCAATGACTGAGACAGCCAGACACGTGTACACCCAGCCCAAAAGTGCTGAAGGGGCTTAGTATTCATCTACACAGAGTACCTTAGAGCTTGTAATAGCCAAGATTAAACAACATCAGCTTAAATAAGGCAAATATTCCCTGTGAAGAAACCAAACTTTAAAAAAAACTTGAGGCTTTTCCTGGTTTTTTTCTCATTCATGCATTTTTCATAAATAATGGGAAAATCAGGATGTGTGGTTGAAAAGCTGGATTGTAGCTCAGATAATGACCATTTCTGACCATTTCTATAATTTAATGAACATGCTTTCTGAACTGACAGTTTATATGCTGAGTTTAAAATGGCTTGAAATTAAAATTTCAAAAAGGACATTAAGCTAGGAAATAAATCTGAACAATGGTAATAGTCATACTGTATTGAGACTTGTTAAGAAATCACATAGCTGTGGACATAATTAATAGTTCTAATAGCTCTATTAATAGAAGTCTCACACTGATGTTTATTTTCTCTCATCTCTAGCTGTGTATTTTATTAAGGCACTAGCCTTATTCTAGTTTTAGTTGGTTCAGTACATAAATCAGCACAACTTTTAAAATTCATTTTCATTAGAATAATCATAATATGGCAGTTCAATGACCAGCTTTGCTTAGAGATTTATTCTCTTTGATTAGTATCATGTTATAGATTTCTCTGTAGTTGCTACAAATTTTTCCCAATGAAGTGAATAAACTTGAACGAACTGGGTGGGTTTTTAATTTGATGGGGATTTTAATCTCATTTCTATCTGCACTAGATGACAAAAGTGCACTTAAAATACTGGTTCGATTTAGTCTACAAGTGCTTTAGACTGGAGGATAATCTGTAACTGAGTATTTTACTAACTCTCTACTTAATCATTAGTTTAAAGGGCTCATTTTAGTAAACCAAAGAACGTAAAGATTCCTGTAAATAAAAATCCACTTGTAATGTTCTGCTAGAACTACCCTTATTATTCATTCCCTCAATGGCCTTGTTTGAGGCTTTTTTCTCTTCATTTCAACATCTAGCAAAGTCATGCTTCTCTTTATCCTTGTTGACTGCAGAAAAGAAAAAAAATAACAAAAATCCAGACTCTTTCAGGAGAAAGTAGACCAAAAAGCTTTTTTGAAAGAATAGACCTTACAGCTTTTTAAACCTCTTACAATTTGGAATTTTGAAAGATATTTTTACACGTTTCTTTATTTCTTTAGTTATACAAGTAACAGGCAATGGGGGCAAGGGGGGCACCTGCTGACAGGGAGTGTGCTCTGTTCTCTATAGGCAAAGGGCACTAGGAAGCTGATAAAATCAGGGGGAGATTTTTGAAGGAAGTGTTGCTTAGAAGCTATAGAAATCTTAAGGAGGCTTTAGAACCTGTTAAGTATTTGCTGAGGAAGAATAAAATCCAAACCAAACTTAAAAGGAGTCGATTTATAAACTTTCCTGTTGCTCTGTAACTGGTCAAGTAAACACCAACCACATAAATGCAAGAGTTACAAGAGGGCAAGCTTTTGCTCCAAATACCCAGGAAATGAGGTTGATCTGCCCATAACACAAGTCATTTTCCTCCGTTCTGCTAAAAGATACTAACAAATTTCTATGTATCATAGAATCATTAAGGTTTGAAAAGACCTCCAAGGTCATTAGGTCCAATTTTTGACCAAGTACCAACATGACCACTAAAGCAAATTGTGAAGTGCCTTGTCTACTCATTTGTTTGGGTTTTTTAACACTTCCAGGGATGATATATGTTGTCTTGTGCCGCTTCAGAGGGCAAAGTGCTTTTCAGCTCCAGTGCACTGTGTGGATTTGCCTTTTGAGGCATCAACACAGTAACTTGCTTCTAGTTAAACTGCTGTTTATGCACAAAGCTGGGCATGCACACAGTTAAAAATTAAAGCAAACACCTGTCTATTATTTTTAATTAAATTTTTCCGGACCTGGATCGGAAAAATAAAATATCCAGGCATTTTGACCCTGATGTTAATTGTTTTGAATACAAAAAAGTACCACCTGTCAAGAGTAGCAGAAAACATATGCTCAGTACAATAGTGTGCAAACCAAGTACTTCACTACTTGTCTTCAAAAGTTACCCCTATATGATTAATCTTCCTCTAATGAACATATAACAAACATTGCCACAGAGTATGGTTTGGGTTTGCAGAAGAACATATTTGCTATCTGGTGTGGAAAATGTGTTCTCCATACATAAGCAGTCCTCAAATGATTTCTGTGCATGTGAGTTGGGAAATGAAAAGTTGTCTTGTTTTTGTGGTGAAAAGCCTGCTTACAGGGATTTAAAACTTTGTCTCTTTCCATAGATGGGAATAATTAGCAAGGATGTCTGTGAAGCCACCATTTCAGTTCTCTCAAAAATCCTTCTAAAGTGGTTCTCTTTATTTACTTCCTTACCCAGAGGCTTGGAGTAAAACACCTTTATTACAAGTGTGTGACTAGACAACATCTTGATAACATCTGGCATGTGTGCCAGGTGGGTAACCTACCTCTGGAAGGAAAAAACAGGGTTCAGTTCCCACATGCACAGCAAGAGCATTTTGGCCAGAGGTAAATAGCTTCATACACATCTTCCTTCTTCATCAGCAAGGGTGAAACCTTACAGAGAAATTTGCTTTCCTGAAGTGCATTAAATACAAGATCATCACTTTCAGAAATGAAACTCTAGCAGCATAAAGACATTTTTCCTGGTCCCGGTTTGTGAGGCTGAGTAGAGAGAGGGCAAACAAGGAAAGGCAGTAGTGGAAGAAGTAGAATAGCAAACCAAGTACATTAAAAAAAAAAAAGCCTAGATTGTCAGGTCTTAAAGACTGTGCTAAATTATGTGCTTGTGTAGCACTGAGTGAATTGGGATTTAGGTATTGATTTCAGGGATCTTTTGATTCTTGGATGGTCTGATGATAGCATGACATTTAAAATTTCTTTTGCTCATGTTACATCAATAACAGACATGTCCTTTGCAGTGATGCTCTGAGAAAGTATGTGTGTATTTGCAGAAGCATCCGGCCCCAGTAGATATAACTGTGGCAGGGAAAAGGGACTTTTCTGCTCTGTAAAATGTGGGATTGTGTGCACTTTGGTGGTGGTTAGTGGAGGCAGGCTGCAGGGGCAGCCTCTGGCTCTTGGTGAATCGTGGTCCTGATGGTTGAAACCTGAATGGCCTCTTGCAGCAATGTGAGAAGGGTGTGTGTGACAGTTATCAACTGAGCTGCACTCCCGAAGATTACTTTTCAACAACACTGAGTGAGTTTTTCATTGCTAGTAAACAACAGTTCTACTGCCTGTCAGACCCTGGAAAGTGTTGTTTTGATTAGGGAATGAAACCAAGAGTTTGTCTGGCAAGTATACTTGAATTCTGAACACTGATGCAACACACTTTCCCAAATTCATGTTGTTTGACTAGTTAAGAAGTTTTTGAGTAGCATTTGTGGATGGATATCAGCAGCACATGCAGGAATAGTGTTGCACTGGGGAGGACATCTTAGTTTCGCATTGATCAAGGTACATCTTGTGTAGCAAATACTGAAATATAAGGTGTTATTCAAGCTTCAAAGCAAACATCAGCCAAGTTCATGTGTTATTCAGCTTCATAAGTTACATCTTTCAAAGTTCTAATTATGTTTCTTATGGTTTTCCTTGCACTGAAGCTGTGGAAGAAGCTGACTCCAGGTACACACAGATGTCAGCACAGTTCAGTTCTAATGCACTGATTTGCATCCTGGTAATGGCATGATCTGAAGAGATTTCACACTGTTGTACTTTACAGCCCAGTTAAAGTGCTCACTAAGAAATTCTTAAAGCATATTGTCCACAATTACTATCAGGTTAATGGAAATGTCTCTGTAATGCAGCAGAAACCCTGTATGTTATCCTTTACTTAGCATGTTCCCTGCAGGGATGTTCTCTAGGTGTTAATGTGTGAGAGCTAAGGGGAGATGGATTCAGTTTCTGTAGACATCAGTTAAAGTGCTCACTTCCTTTTTTTTTTTTTTTTGTTCCTCTTAGCCATTTCCAAGAGAAAAAACCTGAATTTGCAATGCCCCTTGCCCCTCCTTGTCCCAGCCCATCCACCTTTAGAGGATGGATGCACAGTTTATATTTCATTCATGAGTTTGTAGAGAGAAGTGTTTAAAGGCTCAGATCAGTCAATCTACACCTTCACTCCAAAACTAGAAAAACCACAGTCCTAGGTAGATGCATATTATTGGTGTGCATAACTGTGTGATCTGTTTGACTGTGATGTTATTTGAGGTCCACTCCCCCTTCCAAGATTTAACCCCAGAAAATGCCTCATGATATTGGGGCAAGTTATTTATGTTCTGCTTATGGCACAGACTTAAAGGATGCATGACTTCAATTGTCCTTGTTTGCCACCCAGGTTTTAGAAACCTGTCTGTACCACATGCTGGAAACCTGGGAGAAGGAACTGTAATCCCTTAATCCTGGATTAAGCATCCTCTGTATCTCTAGGATGACACCTCATGTTAGCGTTGCGGTTGTGAACTCTGTGATCTTACCCCTGAGGGACACCTTGGCACTGTTTGTTCATGCAATTGTCCAAAGCTACATTTAAATATCTCCTTTCTGAAACAGCCTTGTGTGCTTTGGTAGACCCAAGAAACACCCTGTGGCTTGCACAGCTTTCTGCATTTACAGTATATTTTGTGGGATTTACCTTCATCCCCTTGGTCCCAAGTATGAGCACCTGTAATGTATTTAATATAATCCATCTTGCAAAAAGATGACCTGGCACAACAGAAAATGTTCTGCTGTCCCATTTTTCCTGTTCATTCTCTTGTGTACCCAAAATGCCTTGAAGGTGATGCAAAAGGCTAAGAAAGTAGGTGTTGTTCAGGAGTGGATATGGAGAGAAGTCACTTCTCTGAGCATGAATACCACAGTTGCCACAAGCCATGAAAAGTCAAAGAGGGGACACCACATAGAGGAAAAAAAAAGAGAATGCTTTTTATATTTCTCCTTAAAATCAACACAATGGAGCAGTGTCCAGCTAGCAGTTAAAAAAATTAAGATCCTAATAATCCTTATTTTTGAATGTGAAAAGTTTTCATGAATTTTTTTTCTGTGTTTAAGTTCTCCTGCTCTGTAATATTCTTCATGCCCCACATAGTGGTATTTTCTGATGCCTAAATCGATATTTTTTCAGTGATCAAGTGCTTCTGTTATGAAAAGGATTTTAGTACTGTTATGAAATGCTCAATAGCCGTGACTGACCTTTCAAAACTTGCGCAGGCCTTTACTCCAGCCACTTTGAAAAAGTGAATCTATATAATCCACTTGTGTTTCTTCACAAGTGAGTTTTAAAAAGGGTATGTAAACAGCAGCAGAGACCTGGCCTTTGGCAGAGCCTCTTGTATCAATGGGCAGGTTTCATTTGAGAGTAGCATGGCTGTCCTGTGCAGGAGCTGACATTCATTAGCAAAGGTGATGAAAGTACAGCCAAACCCTACTCCTCTTGCTCCTAGACCCATGCTTCCTGTCCCAAACAACACTTTATTTTGAAAATTAAATTCGGTAAACATCTTTGAAAAAAATTCAGACCGTTCCTAAATATTCTGCTTTAATTGTACCTGAAGGCTTCTTACAGGGGTTTGGGGGGTTTCAATATTTCCTGTTATCCAGGCAGTTGCTGGTGCCCCACAGCAGCTGTAGGGAGGGAGATAAATGCCTGGGCTGACCTTCTTCAGGTCACATGGTCCCAGTGACAGCCCTGTCTGGATGCTCTTCCAATCCCCAGAAGCAGATGGGAGAAGGTGTTGGAAAGGCAGAGCAGAACTCAGGACCTATGGAAGGAAGGAAAGGAGATGCTGCCTCTGGAAGTGGGACGGATCCACAGGGGGCAGACTTTTTTGCCTCTGTGCCACTGGAGATCAAACAAGATGTAGCAAAACAAATGCTTCCAAAAGGATAGCTTCTTCCAGGCCACTGGCTCTTAACTAGCATTTTGGCTCCAGTTAGGTACACAAGCTCTACAGGACCAAATTTTATTTCTGCTGGGCAAATGGGCAGCAAGCACAAAGGATTGTCACAGCCCAGTGCAAAAAATATTAGCAGTGTTTTTGATCATGCTTCCAAATTCCCCCAACAGCTCTTGGACTGTCTTTCTTCAACACCAGCATTTCCCCTGCCCTTGCTCCCATAAAAAGGCTTTCAGTTTTTGCCTCCTGCTGTCTGCAGCCTTGGCTTTGCCATTGGTTTACAGTCTCATCACCTAAAAAATTTTTATTTAAGTGGTTCACATGCAAATGTGTGCTAAGAGAAGGGCTGAGAGAGAGCACTATCCATAGGCTGCTGGGGAACATAAACCTTTCTTAACAGCAGCAGGAACATCTTGCAGCCTCCCAAGCAAAGAGAACAGAGTTATAAGGAGGTCCCCGCCCTTAACAAAGCTTTGAAGGCTTCTCTTCATATTCCTCACCCTCCATGCTTCTGCCTTGCTTTGAGATATGAATAATTCTTTATCATGGACAACAGCTATGTTTTCTGAGAAAAACATTTTATGATGTCTGCCTCTTCCAGAAATAGCACATTTCTGCAAGGGGTCTTGCATAAATAAGGGTGTTTTTTTCCTTGCCGGTGAAATGCCGATTTACTGATGCTGAAAGCATCATACTTGAAAACAGCTTATTTCAGTAATATTTCACAGTGGCAGGTACACAAGTAAAAGGGAATCATCACATTAGACATTAGCAGTAGGTATTTTATTGCTTATGCCTCCTGTAAAATCAGACTCATGTTTTGCTCAGCGCAGAAGAGGCATCTCCTTGCAGAGAGCCTATTGATGAATGGTCTGCTAGGCTGCCATTTACAAGTGGTAACTTCCCTGCTGCTATATTGGCTGGATTTGCTTTTGGGATATAATTAAAGAGAAAATAAAATATTACTCGAGACATTACTGAAGCAATGGCATTTTCCACACTCTCCTTTCAAAGCTGTGATAATTAATGGATGCCTCATTATTAGATTATTATGAAAGATGGACTGGAATATGAATTGCAACTAAAACTACAGCATTGCCAACTAACACACTAGATCAATGGTTCATAAACCAGCTGTTTAATTATCCTAACACGACAGATAATAAATATATGAGTGTGGCTCATTCCTATCAAAGGTGATCACACAAACATGCTTTTTTGGAAAAAAAATAGTATTTTATGGCTGGTTTTTCTAAACGAGTTATCTCTTCTGCTTACTTTTGTGCAAGTTGCTGCATATAATACTATAAACTTAAAAGGGAGATAAGTTTCCAAAGCATATTCAGAAACAAGTTATTTGCATTCAAACTCAATACGCTTATTTTGCTGCCACTATTTTGTAAGTTCACGTCAAAACTTTATATCTGATTTACCTGTATAAATCTCTGAAAAGCAGAATTACAAGAGTCAGGAAAGGCATCTTTAAAGGGCTTCCTATGGTGACTGTTGCTAAGGAAACCTTCATATTGCACCAAGTTTTGAAATGCCAGTAGCATCTGAAATACACAGCTAATTCTCATATATTCAGATCCAAATTAAGGGTGACAGGTAAGGGGGTACAAGTCATAGTGTGTCCCAGTTATGGAGAAATAACAGATAGGAACTGAATGCAAAAAATATCCAGGGATTCATGGTTTGAGATACTAGATGCTCTATGCTCCTGAGATTTCTGGTTTCTGAGCAGAGGCAGGCTGCCAGAGTGTACCAGATGATGTATTGACCTAGACAGGAGTGACTAGCTAGGGGTCATATCAACATCTGGGTACAAAGGGAGTTTAAGTGCAGATTAGTGCATGTTATTAATTAATGTTGTAATAGAATTATGCAAGAGAACTGCAGAAAGTTCCCAAAGTGGGGCAATTTGCACAGATGCTACTAGTGACGTAACGTGTTTTGGCCAAGGGCAGGCCATTTGATACTTGAATTGGTCTGTCTTTCCCTCTCCTCCCCTTTATCTGCTTATCTTAGATGCATATATTGTGTGGGAGAGGGAGTAAATGTGTTACCCTCATTTTGCACACAGCTGAAAAACAAAGGGACACAGCTCCTGGTGGCTGCTCCTCTCTCCTCTCCAGGCAGCCCTTTTTCCCCGTCAGCCTTTCATAGCTGTCTGATGTCCTGGCCACTGGCACCCACCTGAATCCAGAGCATCCTGTCTCAGCTTCTCCAATTCTTGAAACAGGGAATTGCAGTTGAAATGATATTTCTGTTGGTCTCCTGCATCCTTCCTCTGCATAAGCAAGTCAGAACAGGTCCAGAAAGACAGAGGGGTTTGGCAGCTGCCTGGAAAGAACAAGAGTGTTTAATTCTGTAAAGCACTCCTGCATGTCTGAGGGAACACTTGGCCTTGGAAAGAAATCTCTTTAGAACTATCTTTAGTAGCTTAACAAGGAACAAAACATCTACCTGAGTATCCTTTCCATATGTAACCCTAAGTAGAAGCCTTTTCTGAGCTAGGAAATTAAACTTCTGCTGGTTGGAGAGGTAACAGTTGCATCTGATTGGAAAGTGGCTGTCAGAGAGAATTTCTTCTTAGAAAACAAATTTCAAGTGTACTTCTAAAAACGTCATAATCCATGAAAGTGGGATCAGTGCTGCTTCCAGGGTGTCTGTAGATTTGGTTTACTGATCATTGGGAAGTTTCACTATGATGGAGATATAAATAACACCTTTTCAACAAGAGATAGCCATTCAGGTTCCTCAGAAAATGTTTTTGGCAGTTGCTTACCTGTGAAATATCTGAACTATGACTCTAAGTCCGTGTGACTCTTGAGTTCCTGAGCACATGTTGCTTCTCACAAGGATAAATGGTAATAAAAGCTATCTTACAACATCATAACTAATTGTACATAGTTTTATCTTCTTTGTTTCACTTCTTTCATAATGTCACTTTACATAAACAAGCTCAAAAATAAAATCATGGCAGCTGAGAAGTGTGGCAAATTCTCAAATATATTTACACTACACAAACACTGAAGTACATGTAGTACGAATATGAATTTCAGGGACTTGCTAAATAAAAGATTATAGCTGCTTTGTAGGATGTAGCAACAGATTTATGGCTCTGTGGAGGAAAAGCATGTTTATTTCTTAGGTGTATAACCAGACATTTATATGTGTAAGTAGTTGACTTTGTACTCATGCAAATCAGGTACAAATTCAGAGTGTTTGCCAAGCATAACCTGACTTCTAACTTTAAAAGCTTGGGGGGTTGGCTGTTTTGTGGAAGCCTAGGTTGTGTTTTCTTTCATACCAGTGTAATCAAACTAATAGTTTTACTACTTCTACTGACAGTACATTTGTTTGTTTGTTGCCAGCACTCCTCTGTAATGGTATTTCTCTCCCTGAGAAAAGCTAAAAATAATAAGTTGCAAGACTGATCTGCTGACTCTGGAAAAATTGTTGCCCAGGTAACCTGTTCTTTTTCATAACTTTGTGGCTCCAGCCACCTGAGGGTTCCAACAGGTAAAACTGTGAAATTTTCAACATTTCCATTCTGCAAGAACTCCCCT
The DNA here is from genome assembly GCF_003945725.1 of Corapipo altera. Taxonomy (NCBI): domain Eukaryota; kingdom Metazoa; phylum Chordata; class Aves; order Passeriformes; family Pipridae; genus Corapipo; species Corapipo altera. Next base: position 1,197,107 of record NW_020884920.1, on the reverse strand, counting down.
CATTGTGAACAAGTTTTCATTCAGAATTATGATGAAAATGAACCTGTGTTTCCTTTGGGGGAAAAATTATCAAATTTGGGGGTTAAGAAAGCAGAGTGGTGGTGCTGGTTTCCAACACAAAATGGAAGTTTCTTTACTGGAAAGGGTTCAGAGTTTTCTGTTGTGCATGGTGGAGCCCCAATCATTTGGAGCCACACAGCTGGACTGTGCAAGCTCTGCCTCCACCTCAGAGCAACCTGAGCAGTTTGCACCCAGGGATGCTGATTTTGGTAGCAAACTGGTAGTGACTTGCCAGGCTGCCTCTTATGGAAGCCTCCCTAAAGTTGCCTTGTAACACTTCTCAGAAAACTCCAGTTAGAACTCCTGTTCCCAAAAACTTGGGCAGAAAGCAAGCTTAAGAAACATGGATTAAATTGCAATTTCCAAAGCTCTGTGGATTTATGCCATGAGAATCAGCCTCAGGCTCTCAGATGTCACCATCAATGAGAAAAATGCCCATTGACTTAATGAGGAATAAATGGGCCAAAATCCACCAGTTTCAGCTGGTGCACAGAGCTACACTTTCAATAAGGGAAAATACTGGCAGTTGAAGCATCAAGAATCCTGCCCCTATTTTTTCTGGAAGTAGATTAAAGAAACAAGATCAATACAGCATGTAACATGTCCTGAGAACTTACCAGCTAGTTATCCACCTTATTAAGAGCAAGAATGAAATAAAGCTCAATTTAATTCTGCATAGTTTATTCAAAGTGAATAAATGAGCAGGCAAAGATTGCTGTGTTTATACATATTTCATAGAGGCTTTTGATAAAAAGCAGAACTAACCATTTAAGTTTAATTGCATCCAAATAAAAAACTATTTCCCACGGCTACTGAATAATACAACATTGTTTTTGTTCTACTGTGTTCAAAAACAAAGGCATTTCATAGTAGCTTGGGAGGTAAGATGTAAAAGCCTTTATTTATATGTAGTGGGGAGAGGGGTGGAAGGAAACTAATTACAATATGACAGACAGGACTTGCCAAACCTCAGATCCTGGGAGATAAATGTGGTTTAAAATGAGAACATCAGATAAAAGGGATTTAAGGAGTTAACATTCCTGCCTGTACAGTAACTGCAGTAAGATTTGTTCAATGAGAGGCAGTTATGATTTTTTGTATTGATACCTTGAACTGTGAAGTATGAAATTCCCCAAAGATTCACTCTATATAGAGTTAGTGCGAGAGACTACTCCATTTGGTCCTCCTGGGGATGGCAATTGTTGCTAACAAGGCATCAAGAAGTGAAACACTGAAAACTGGATTGCACACACACACTTTCCATAATACTAGAAAAACAAACAGGATGTTGGAAATCTGTACAATTTCTATGAGCCTCAGCATATCTCAGGACATAGCAGCATGCTCCCTTTCTTTTGTTGCTTACTTAGGCTGTTTTATACTCAGGGATCTAAATGCTGAATCTGTTTTACAGGGTCTACTGGTAATGAGCTAATTTTTTAAGCAGAAGGGAGAGAAGGAATGTGGGAGAAAACTCCTGCCAATAAGTTTGCTTATGCAGACGGTCTGATCTTTTGGCAAAAGAAAGTTTTTCCTATTTTAAGGTGAACTGTTGAACCCTCAGAGCCAAGTCTGTCAGCACAAGCAGTATGTTTGCCTTATGGTTGCACCCAAGTAGGACTGCAGGAAATGCAGAGGGTGAGACAGTTGTGGGACTGAGAACAGTCTGAAAACAGTAAGGGGTACAAAGTAAAGACTGAGGGCTCTGACTTGTACTCACTCTTTCCTTTGATGCCTGACTCTGGGTGACACAGTTCCAGCTGCAGAGGTGGCAGAAGGAACCATGAGTCCCTTGCCAGGCACTTTTGTCCAGTCCCTCCTGTGGAATTAAAATATCTCTGATTTCAGCTCATGCTGGCAGTGGAAGTGCTGAGCCCCAAAAGCAGATATGCTGCCAGTTTTCCTGTAAAGAAAGCAGTTGTCTTTGGAGCCAATGCCCCATCCAGCCACCTCTGCTGCCTCTGGGTGGGTTGGGAGCCAGCTCTCAGATGTGAGTATTAGTGATGGCTGTCTTAGTCCAGCTGCTGCAGAAGGGCAAGCAAAGACAGGGATAAACCTGCTGGGACCTGGGATTGACTGGGTTTGCCTAACACAAAGCAGTTCTGACCCAGGACCCCACAATCATCTTGGTGCAATTGTAGTGGCTGAGCCTTGCTGACAGTCTGGGATTCTGAGCCCAAGCCAAGCAAAGTGTCAAGGGATCTACAGAGAACTGGATGGTGCAGAGTATGTAGACCAACCAATTTTTCTTCCAATTGGAGTTTGCATACAGCCCTGTTCATCAGTATCTCAGTATTGTGCTTATTTCTCTTCCTCTAGTTTCCTTTTTAAGACCATGCTGGAGAATATAATTGTTAGCCCTCATTTTGCAAATGGTTTTTGATCATTCACTTGAGTAAATCAAAGCCCAAAGAAATCCATTATTAACCATCAATTTGATTGTTCTGTTCAATGCCAACATGGTGGTGTATGTTGGCCTGGGGACTGAAACTAAGAAGGGAAAAAAAACCCAACCCAAAAGGCTCTTATTCCTCACAGAAAACATCTGGTGCTTTGGGATGATCTACTGAGATGGAAGCAGGCTGTATTCACATAATCTGTTGCCTCAACTGGAGATAAATTATACTCTTGAAGAAAGACTTTTAATTAAAAGGTGACGGAAAATTTTACTTGCGAAGTCTAAAGTGAGTCCTATAGCCTAATAAAGCAAACTCACTGCTAAAACTTAACAGATTGTCTGTAGCATTTAAATATGTGTTTTAAAAGCCTCTAGCAGTACAACTGTTTAATCAGAAGTATTTTTTAACACCATGTTCACTTCTGGAAATATTGATTAGTGCATTAATTCTTACAAAGGGGCAGAACAGAAATGTAGAGATAAACAGTGTTAATGTTTCATCAGTTATTTCTTCTGCAGTATGCAAACCAGGAGCTTGGCAGTCAGCAGGCTGGTGTGAACACTGACATTACTCTCAGCCAGAGAAGCCAGTGCTTTGAATTATAGGTGGTGACTCCATTTCAGTAACTTCTGTGGTTATGCTGTTTTTCTTTCCCTGGCAGTGTGTTTAAAGACAATTAAGGCTAAGTATGCTGTTACTCTGATCCTGAATATGGAGAGAAGATATATTAGATCTGCTCTGATTTACTAGAAAAGCAATGCTTCACACATCTACAGAAGGCTCACACACACTGCAGAGTGTTTCTGACCCCCAGCCATTGGTTATTTTGGTTATATGACCAAAACAATTTTGGTCAAAAACGATTTTGGTTATCTGACCAAAAAACACTGGTTGTTTTACAATAGCGTACAAACATGTAGGAGGACTGTGCTCAGGAGAGTACAACAATGTGCAAACAAGTAGGAGTTTGAACAATAATGTGCAAACATGTAGGAGGACTGTGCTTGGGAGAGCTTTCCCCAGCGTACATCAAGTAAATTCCATTTCAATCAGAATGCTTGGGTAAGTGTAGGGTTTGTTGGGATTCAATGAGAAATACAGATGTACTCAGGAAAATCATAGAACATCATCATTTCCCAGACGAAAGTCTTTTTAATGCCACATATTCCTTTAGTCCAGCTAACATCAGTCTGAGCAGCTTTGAGAGGTATCAGAGGTACAGTTCAGAGTAGCTTGATCTGAAATATTTGACAGCAGTATTCTTCAGGTGCTATGGGCTGTGTCCTGACAAATCAGCATTGGATTAACTCCATGTACTTGCATAACAAACAGCTTCTCTAGAAGAAATACTCTCTCCATAAATTATTCCAGGTACATTTAAGCACTGTGCTTGCTCTCCTGATTAACTGCTCCTGTCTCTCCATTTTGAGCTGCACTGTTCCTGTTTAAATTCTTTCATCTCCCTTCCCACTGAAAATTAGAGCGCTTCGTGCAGTTCTCTTTCGTGTGCCAGCTGTAAGCTTTGGCCCAGGGCTCTGTGGCTGACAGGAGCCAGCGCTCAGATGAGCTGTCTAACCCCACTGAACTAAAGATACATCAGGAAAATTCCTCCCACTTCAGCTGGAATACTTTGGTAAGAAACAGCACTGTGTATGAGAGCACAGCCTGGTTAGAATTAGAGTCCCTTTGGGGCTCTTCTGGATAAACGTGCTGCTCTTTACAGCTGTACTTGCTGGAGAAGCCCAAAAGGATATTGGAGGTACAAGTAACAGCTAACAGGAGCTGGGAGTGCTGGATGTGCTCTCTCAGGGTCTATGAACACACCAAGAACATTTAGTTATATTTTCAGTTCATAGTCAGGATGTTCTTTGACTTCAGGGTATGAATCCCATTAGATTTCCTTAGGAAAGAAATGGGCTCTCTCAGGCAACTTAAAGTCTTTTCAATGCGTGTTTAGTATGGAGGCTCCATCCAGCTCCCAACTGGTTTTTAAGTAGACTCCCTTGAATATATCAGTCATTCACATGCTCCTTCAGATGCTGGTCCTTAAAACACTCCCTGGAGCAACTACACCAAGGCTTCTCAGCATCACAGAGTATTGCAGAGGATTTGGGCTTTTCATGGCATCCTGGGTTGCATCAGCAATAGTGTGGCCAGTGGGACGAGTGCAGTGATTGTTCCTGTTCTGGGCACTGATGAGACCACACCTTAAATCCTGGGTTCAGTTTTGACATTCACTGAAGGGAACAGAACAACCTCAAATGAAAATGCTGTTGATTTCTCTAAGTGAGATGATGGCTACAGGCCAGCAAAGTAAAAGTCTTGACTTCAATGGAACTACTCAATTTGAAGTTAAATGTGGGATTTAACAAATTCCAGAGGCCAAAGCACACGGTTTGAGCTTCCTCTGCTGACAGAGGAGCTCAATGGGCTTTTTTTGATTCCTGCCTAAATGTCTTGTGTCCAACTGGAAACATCTTCTGCAACTGCAGCTCTGCCTTACCCCACAGCAGCCATGCTGATCTCTGCCAAATTGTACATCTCTGCAATTTTGTCTTTTTTTGCACATACAAATACAAAACAAGATGAAACCAGTGAAGTCATTTTCATGTGTGACCTAATGCAGTTTCCATAGAGGCACTAATGCTCTTTCCTCCCTCACACCATATGAGTTCCTAATGAGACATTAATGAGACATTAATTGCTTATGCAAATTTAGAGTAGTAGACAATGAGAGTTGTTGTACCAAGAGTTTAAGGGCCATATAACTACTCTGGATGTTCACATAATTCCCATTAACATTAATTGGAGTTGCGTGCAGATTAGGGCTCGGTGTCTTCAAAAATTATAAAATAAACCATTGAATACTAATAGGGCAACTTGTAGCCATGTATCTTTCTTATAAGCAATTTGGATTTTAGACTGGTTGCTAGCAATAGCAAGTCATCTAGTATTAAAATGCTCCAAATGGCATTGGAAGTAGTTCAAAATACAAAAGAATTATTTTCACTTAACATGTTAGGAGTGTGAAAATTTACCCCACATGATTAGAAATAGAATACCAATGCCATGTATTTTAACCCCTTGGAAACTTCTGTGGAGTGTTTTAAACTTAGCTGGTAAAGTGGAGACAAGAAAAGGTACCAAAGTTGCATTCTAAAAGTGACTCATGGAGATGCTGAAAGGAATTAATTCGGTGACTCTCGTCAGGGTCTGCTGATGAGGAACAGCGAGAACAGTGACTAAAACTCTTTGACCAACCAGCTATTTGACACATATGCTGGTAGCTCCAAGGCTATCTCGGTTGTCTGCCTCAATAACATCTCTGCTCTCGTTTCCATCTCTCCCCGCTCTTGCTGCTCCCATGTCACTTTATTTAACACATTTCTCGCAGCCCACTTCCCAGGCAGCTCAGTGCATCCTTGTCCAGAAGAGCAATAATGCCTCTGCTTGGAGCTCGTTTTTGCAATGACAGATTGATAGACAATCCATGTTCATTCCCTGCTGAGATGCCTCATTTTGCCTCTTTAATGCCAGACCTTTTTAGGGTGAGCGCAGGGACCCTTTGCCCCGCTCTGCTGAGTACTAACTCGGTGGATATTTCCCCATCCATGGAACCGCCAGGGTTGATGAATTCAGCAAGCAAGGCACAAGCTCTCGTGTATTTATGAATGCTTGTGTGTTTTATAAGCCTCTGGCCACCTGGGAGATTTTGCAGTTGTCACAGGATCATTATAATGGTAGAAATCCAAAACTGGGGCTGTGACAGCGCTGCTGCTCCCCTGCCGCTTGTTATCGCAGGCGTGATTGGCACCTCGGCTCCCTCACCTGCACTGGGCACCTGCAAACCTCCCCGGACTGTGCTGCCTGTTACAGCCAGTCCATTCCACTTTAAACTGTTCTGTCTGAATTCCAGCCTCTACTTAGCCCCTGGGAGGCTGTAATTTCAGGAACAGATGTGTCACTGGGCACCTGAGATGTTCATGAGGTCAATTAAAATGACCTGCAACACTAGGGAAGTTAAACAGAAGGTTTAGCAAGTACGTAAAATCATTAGCTATAATTGTCTGCAAATAATATGTGACATTATTTTAGATATTTTTATTATCAGTTAAATTACTTGAGCAGCTTAAATTTTGATTGAAGGAGAGTGCTTGGCAGCACAATCTAAACATCTCACCTATAGGGGTGCTTTCATTTAGAACAGCAAAATAGTGGATTTGCCTCATGTTTCAGTGCAGTCGAGAGTTCTTAGAGCAGGAAGATATGGCCATTAACTGTTATTTTCTTAATAATAGCACCCCATTGTTAAGCAAAATGCTTATCCCAGTTGCATTCAAAGCACTAGAAATCCGAAGTTAAGGCAGCATAAAATGGGTTCTCATTGCATTCAGATGGTAATGTACGGCAGTTCTTCTTTTTGCACTCCTAGCATGTACTTAGTATGTTAAATGAGGTGAAATAGAAAAGGGGAAAGAAAAAAGGTAACTGTTCCCTCCAGGGTACACTTCGGGCAGTAACAAACAAAGGAAGGGTGAGAAGCTGTGATGTGATGAATGAGTCCGTGGTATTAAGGCAGAGGACAGTACTTTATGGAGAAACATACATATAATATTAAATTATTAATAATAATAATAATGGAAATCTTAGGGATTTTTTTTTCAGTATAGAATATTTTGCAAACGGTAGCTGATGAAGCTGTAAAGGTTTGGGCTTCTGTGCAGGGGGGACGACTTGCTCTGAGACCTTCAGACAGTCTATAGTTATTTGTTTTCCTAATTTTAAGTGAGAAAAGGTGGCAGAACAAGGAAATGTTTTTACTCCTAAGCACAACATAGCAATCCTTTCTCTTGGTAAACAGCTGAAACATCTTTCCTATCTGATGCAGTTACACAGAATGATGGGAGAAAAGTAAATTGGAGGGGGGGAAAAGATTCAACATTTACTCAAAGGAGAACATTACAGCAACCTGGGTAATGACAAAACAGCCCTACAATGTACCAGCTCCAGAGGAGCTGCACAGTGGAGTTCTATTAAAAGGAAAAGAAAAATGAGGAGTTTGTCCTGGATCTATGAAAACTCATTCATCAGGGAGAGGATTAAGCCAAACGACCCACAAACATCATGCAAGTCCTTAGAACGAGCTGTAAGCACTGACAGTAAGTCATTTCAAAGACTTCAGCTGTTCAGTCCCGGGGTTACCTTGATGCCACACAAGCCCGATGCCTCCCTGCTGCTTGATCACCAAAATTGTCCATCAGAAATGACAGCTCCAGGCAGGGAGGAGATAAGAAAAGAGATTCCTTTAAAAGAAGAGGATCACAGGGGTTTAACTTCCCTCCTGCTCTGATGCTGTGGGTTGCTCGGTTGGCATCCAACCTTTGAACCCTGGCAGCAGAGAGGTGGGGTAGAAACACAGTCACGAAGGAACTGAGTACCAGTTCCTGCATTTCTCTTTCCTGTACCCAACTCAATTAGTCTCTTCCATCCTCCCAAGAATTTGCACTGCCTTTGTATTGTGGGCTTCCTTGCCACAGGCCACCATTCCTCAGGGGCACTTTGAGTTTTCTTAGTGAACTCTTAAGATCCACTCTCCCCTTTCCCAGATTTCAACCCTGGGGGAAATAATCCCACATGCACAGACTTTCCTAAGTCAGCAAGACTTAGAGGGCTCTGTACTGACTTCTTATTTGTCTTACCTGCTTCTTCCCACCTCCTAAAAACATTTTATCTGTGACAGCAGGTTTCATTAGGATAGTCCCCTTTAACTTCATATGTTTTTAATATTTTAAGAATGAGAGGGGAAATAAATTTTATATTTTTAATAGAATAAGTGTAGAAAATGGGTAAAATGTGATCAATATTGAGAACAGTTACTAAAACATTGAAGATAAATTAATATGCTTTGATTGATGCTGTTCACAGCTTTAAAGGTCAGATTGCAGCAAATACATGAGTGTTAGAATAAAAGAAACCTTTTAATGGCACTAGTGAGAGATTACTGCTGTTCTTACTATTAGTTCACTGAAAAAGAACAGTATAAGCACTTACCTTCCAGGAAAAAAAAAAAAAAAAAGAAAGAGAGAGAGAGAAAGAGGGAAATCCAGAACAGTGAGGAGAAGACATATCTACAATTTACTTTAATTGGTCTTGTGCTCTGCATCCCAAAGTGCACAAATCCACACTCTACTTACAAAGAAACAAAGAAAATTATTGTTTGTGTTTACTTAGTACACAAACAATAATTTTCCAATTTTTTTTAATTCCATGCTCTGCTTTTATCCCAGTTTCCTTCCAAATCTGTGTGAGACACTGCAGTTTATGATCAGAATCCTATGTGATGCTTCATAAACAGATTGCAAAGTTCTCCCATGATGGAGGAGTAGAGGGAGGTGTTGCACCTCATGAGATTTTACAGATGGTGATGGGGTTTGAGGGAGAGCACAGGCTGAGAGTGAAAAAGCTTGAGACATCTCCAGAAAGCTCATCACAGTGTAGACATGTACTCTTCCCATCCTGGCAAGATGAGCCTCTTTCTCTCCTCTTTTGTCCTTCCAAAGTGTGCCATGTGTGTGCCTCTCTGTAAAGCCTCTTTGCTTTGATTATACATCAGTCTCCCCAAAATCCAGACATGTTCCTGGCTGGCACTGGCTCTGTCCAAGGCACATCCCTCCCTCCAGTGGAATAGTCTCCTGCAGACACGCAGGGTTGTTTGGGTAGCAGTGCTTTACATTATGGTATCACTGAGAGCCATCTGCAAGTGAACTGCAATTTCCTCATCCTGCAGCTTCCTCTCTCAGCTTCATGCCTCTTACAAGGCTCAGAAAATTGATTTAATTTACTTCTGGGGCAGATAAGTATTCCATTAGTGCTTACTCTGACCTTTGCACATGCAAGGTATTTGCTTTTCCTAATTCTAACATCATTAGCAGTGCATAAGTTTTGAATTCTTCTTGCACCAGAAAGCAGTAATGGTTATCTGCTATACTTGCTTAATGAATCATAAAATGAAATGGCAGATGATTTGTCCTGCATACAATTAATCCAACACTTAAGTAATGGCCAAGACTGCTGAAAAAGGACAATAAATCCAGTAACCTAGACAACATCTCAAAGTATTGGCTTTACTGATCACAATCAATTAGATTTTTTCCACTCTAACTTAAAGTAAAAAGGGAAAAAGTTATAGCTTTTTTGTTTCCTTTGTGAAGTTTCAATAGCCATTAGGCTTGTCTGTGTCATTTGGAGGGATGCTGGCTGTGTTGATCTTTGTTTGTTTTAATCATGTTAAGAGGGTTAAGCCAAATACTCCAAGAGCATATAGTGGAGCACTGAATGCAGCAGAGTGCTTTTATCTCACTAATGAAAAGAAATTGTTGAACAAGATTAGGTGCAAGTAGGCACTCAAGCCTGTTTGCATGATTTGTGTGTAACAGGAGCTCCTACAAGCAGTAAAGTCCAATCAAAGTGAGAAAAGCTAAATAAATCAGTTTGGCAAACTATTACTGGTAATAAGTAGCAGCATTCCTAATATTGATCCCAAATTTTCATGAGCTTTACTCATGGGACAGAATCCATTCATCAAGGTATTGTACAGTTATTGAACCTAACAGGTTGTTAGCTGGCAGATAGGAAAGAAGTTTAACATCCTGAGCATGTACCCAAACTTCACAATATCTTTTTCTGTAGTGAACACATTGCTGACCTGGATGCTGATGCCACTGGCTTTCATTGTGACAGGTTAGGGTGATATAGTGCTCATTGTAGAGGGTTTCAAGGTGCTAAGCTGGGTGTACAAGCTCAAAAAAGGTATTTCAGCACCCAAATGTTACCACAACCAAGTCTACAGTAGAAGGAGATGAATTTACTACAGATGGAAAGTGAAGTACACCATGTTCCTGGCTGAGAAGGAAACTTGTGTCCTCCCCACCCCAACGCCATAAATTGCTTCTCCAAAATTGTCATAAAAATGTGCATATTTGCAAGGCCAGTGAAAATTTGTTAAGCAGACGAATATATAAATAAACGAACAGCTGGGTGCAGACAGAAATGGGTTTCTCTTGTCTGGTGAGAGTTTATTGTGGCTTTTATTTTAACTGATTGAATTTAACAAATTTTTTTTGTATACAACGTATAAATGACAATTTGATTCAGACTCTAATTGTGTGAGTCTCACTAGCTGTGTAAATATTTTAAGGTTTAAACATTACTTTTTTCATAACTGTGTCAGAAGAATTAGATTCAAGCATAGTTCAATATTGCAACAACATAGAATATATAAAGGAAAACTAATAGACCACATTTGTTCTCTGGAGAAGAGCAGTTCCTGTGAAGGTAGATAGTTATTTCTGAGAGAGGAACTTTAATAAATAACGTGTAGAAAATATTGCTGTGTGTTTCAACATTACTCCTCCTTCATGCCGTAAGTAATTTTGCTATCATAAAGTTTCTATGTGCTCCTTTCAGTCTCTAAATCTGCATTCTGATTTTTTAAAGGTCTCTATCACACTGGTCTCTTCTTTCAGCCCAGACCTCACCCCCCTCTCTCTCAGCACTTTAAACCTTGTGCCCAAGCCACTTGAAAAGCTCTAAACAATCTCTTCCCCCCATTTCTGCCCGTTTCTCTCTCTGCTGTCCAGCCCACCACTGACTTCTTTTCACCCTCTGCCCTTGCAGCCAGGGAGGCAGCTGAGTGTACAGGGTACAAAACCCAAATCTCTACCCTGCCCTGCCACCTGTCTTTGTAATGAAACATGAAATTGAGGAAAATAGTGTTTTGTATTGAGTTGTCATTTCATCACATCTCTGGGTATGTAAGCACTGGCTGATTTCTTCTCTTGGACATTCCTAAGGTGTTGACTAGATCTCAGCAACCAATTGTATGTGTGAGCTTGGCCAAACCACTTAATATTTTTCAATAGTGTTTATATTTGCACAATGTGCTGTGTTATCTGTTTCAGCCTCAATCCCATGTAAAGAATTGGTTTTGACCACGTACATTTTAGATAATCACAGACATCATTGAATCTTCTAAAGCCCTACTGTCATTTTTTGGGAATTTCAGCAACAGTGCAGGTTCAGGAACTGTTGTGCAATATACCCCAAAAGTAGTATTGGGAATGTATTCAAAGGCTGGGTGAAAAGGTAGCAACAACTGGTCAAGATTGGGAACTCAGAGGCAAAGAGGTCAATCCAAAGTTTGACACTTAGTTGATACAATTTATTTAAAGGATCTTTGATTCCTAGAAAAAGGTATCAGAATAAAATTGCAGTACTTTTTTTCCCAGAAGCAGCTAATAAGGAAAATTTCTTTTATAATTTTCATGAACTCCACTAATATTTTTTTCTCTCTTTCTTTTGAATTAATACAAATTTCGCAAATTAGAAATCTTTACTGCAGCAAAAGCTTTATTTATGAGGTAGGGGGTGCTCAACACTGATAATGAGCCAACATTTTAAAACCATCCAAATGTGTGACCAAGATAGAAACAAAGAATCTCATGACTTGTCAATGAAAGCTGCAAATATGTGTCTTCATCTGGGGAATGGCTTGAGCATGGCCTGTTTTTACAGAGAGATATTTAAGCTGCATTTGAAACAGTAAGTGACCTCACATGGAGTTGAAATGTCCCTCTTATTTCATTTATTCGTTTAGTGCTTGTGTAGCAATTTAAAGATGCAGCAATTTCCACGGTGTTGTCTGAGGTGTCCAAGAGCTGGAATTGTTCCTGTGCACTCCCCTCTATTGTCAGCTGCAAAAGCCTTAAAAGTTAATGTCCACTTAAATTGTTCTGGTTTTACTACCACCTAAATGTAATTTGTTCTGATTTATACCCCTGTAAAAAAGGTCAAGGCTGATGAAAACTGAGACCAATATATTAGGTTCATATAGAACATTTGTGGATGTAAACATTCAAGATTGCATGTTCCAGTGCATCTTATCACCAGGTAGAAGTTACGTAAAATGAAAAATTGGCACAAATCTCCACACTAAACATAAATAAAACTGGATGTGTTCCGAGGGGAGAGCCAGCAAGAGGTGCTGAGTTTTGAATGCAGGTTACTCCGTGTATTTTTATTTTAAGAGAAGACTTATTCACAGCTGTCAATTTTGGAATCTCATTTATGCCTGGTTATATCAGGGCTCATTCTGTAGACAGCAGCCCCTGAAACTGTTGGACAGCTGAATGGATGTGTCTCTGACTGTTTCATCTTTCACACTTTAGACATGCTTTCAAGCCACCAACAGTTTACATTTTCTTTTGCATATTACATTTTAAAAATACATCTTCTCCAGGAGTCCTATGAATATATTTCAGTTAGGGTCTGGATAACTAAGCCTGGTTCTAACTCTGACCTTTTGAACTTGTTTTTTGCTCCCTTGCTTCTTTCCCACTGGTTCAAGGTTAGATGATAAAGTTCATCAGCAACCTACATGGTGGATTTTAAGATTTCTACGTTACTTGGATTTTTTTCATTTGAGCAACTGTTTGGAGGAAATTTTGTACTGAGACATTGTCAGGGGCGATGCTGGCAGGAGCAGAAAGCTGATGATTGCTCTTAGGAGGACCTGGATCACTGAACTCTGAATAATATTTGCAGTAGGGCTTGTTTTCACATCTTAAGGGTATGAAGTGCTGAATTCATCTTGCAAAGTCATGAGGCTTGAACAGAGTCTGGTACAAACTTGGGATATGATAGCAACTTCTTTCACCTTGGGGTTGGGGTGAGAGGCTGGGTGTACAGAGGACCTGTTTGGAATAAGAAGATCAAGCAGAGGCCTGAAGTTACCTCCTTTGCTTACTCAACAGGCTGCTGAGCTGTGTTCAGTGTGAGTTGGTGTTTCCATCAGCTGCAGCTGGAATGCAGGATGTGTTGTTGGATACAGTAATGCCTGCAGGACAAGGGTGAAGGCTGTCAGTGCCATGGGAAAACAGCACAGAATTTTTTTTTTTTTTTTTTGAAGACGTGGATTGCTGTGGTGTAATTAATGTTTTCCCACTCTAATGTATGCAGAGGAGTTGCCAAAGAGGAAGATCCATGAGCTACTGGCTCCAGTTCAGTGAGGCTTTAAAATTTCGGTTGCTCTTTATGCTAAGCTTCTGCATTTTCCAGTCCTGCAAGTTTTGCATGTCCTGTCTCCATCGCTACTGAACTTTAACATTTCCAGCAGAGGTTCCAGTTATGCTTCTTTGTGTGTTGGCTCTGCCCTGAGCAGTGCCCATACCCTGGGGCACAGGTGCTCCCCATGTTTGCCACATGTAGGTGACAAAAAAGAAGTGACAATCTGCAGACCTGTCTGCTGTTGTTCAATAGAAATAGTCTGTGAGATGCAATCAAATGTACCAAAGATTTTGTGTCTCTGCTGAGTTTTGCTTCTTCAGGTCCAACTCCACATCTCCCCACTAAGGAATTCATAACTTAACTGTATAAATAAGTGTTCAGCTATTCTACTTATGTCTTTAATTACCTCATGGATTAGTCTGACTCTGTCCTTATTGACCTGCTCTGTTGGCTTTAAATTCTTCTTAACTTGCTTTGCTGGATTTATTCAGGCAATTCCTGGAGAAACTGTTTTGCAATCTGAATTTGCATAACGGATGTGAAACATTCTCTGTCTCCTGTGAAAGAAAGATCAGGAATTTGTCACAAGCCCAGCTATTGCACATTCTAAAAGGTTATAAAGCTGCTAGGTATGTGATAAATGTTAGTAGAAACACCGGCTTCAGTGCAGCATGAGGGAAATTCTTCCCTGGAGGAATTTTTACAGGGTTCCCAAACCTATGCAGTGACTTTCCAGCAAATATTATTGTGAAACAGTTGTTTTGGGATCAAGTTGTGCTTCAGCTGGGAATTTATCTTGTGATGTTGAACTGCAACCAGAAGTCAACAATGACACTGGATACAGCTACTTTATGTGTCTATCATGAGGCTTAAGCAACCCGTATGTTTTCCTTTGTTTCTCTTTAAAGGCCATTTTCTTTGCTTTTCCTCCAGCAGACTGTCCTACAACCCACTGAAAAATTTGTGACAGCTTGCTCTAAATTGCTTGACTGGGTCCTGGTTGGAGGCTTCTCTCCAGGACCAGAGAGTAGTTTCCTCTGGGTCCTTACAGCTGGAGTGCAGAAGCAGGGACCACTGTGGTTATCTCTAAATAAAGATTTGCTATCTGCAGCTAACTGCAGGCCCTGGATTGGATTGTTTCTGTGTCCACTTGAGCTGTATTCTTTAAATTATGCAATTTTCAAATTCTTACCTGCATAATAATGGGACAGTGTGGGACAGAATTCATGCTGGATGTTGATGGGAACAGACAAGTGAAATTGTACCTTTCACTGTTTGTGCTCCTGACAGTGTTTGTCCTTTTTGAGAACAGAAGTAGTGACATTGCAAACCCTTCTCTCTAAATGAAGTGCTGGTAGGGCGTTGAAAATTCACCTTTGCCTTCCTCCAAGCCCCACTGTTTAAAGAGCTATACAATACAATTTTCTTTGCTATCTGTTCCTTCCAAGCATTTTCATTTAAGGAACTTGAATATTCATAGATTTGGATGAGCAGAAAAGAAGCTCATTTCTTTCCATGTGAAAATGAAAGGGGAAATTAAAACATACTTTCCATGCTGCTAGTACACATTTCAGTAAAATATCAATGGTAGATATGCCTGATTACTTTCCCGTGGAATAATTTTCATGAAATCGTTGATATTAAAATTCAATATACTGTTTTGACTAAGCCTCACTGGGGATAGCACAATCTCTCATTATTTCCTTTTCAGCATAGACATAGCTCATAGTATGGATATGCAGATTTTTAATGCAGCAGTGGAATTGTAAAATGGAGGTATTTTTCAGCTATCACAGCATTTAGCATTTAGGTCTGGTGAATTGTGTCTTACAGCCACTTTATTTTCTCACTATTTTTTTAAAGGCCTGTCCTGTGCCAACTCATATATTTTATGTCAAATATGAGACATAGGGAAGCATGCCCATGAAAAAAAAAATGTGTCCAATAGCCTAAAGCCTTTCTTTACAAATTTATTCTTTGAAACCACAACAGGTATAGGGTAAAGACTCTGCATTGAATGCACTGCCTGGCAGTACAGAGGGCATGAAGCAAGGGGATAAACATGGAATAACAGCTCTTCACCTCCCTATAGCCCCTCTAGTGACCAGCTTGGAGCCTACCTGCACAGCCCAGAGCAGCCCCTGGGCCACCTGAACCTGCACCGGGTGATGTGCAGGAGTAACATCTGTCTGACAGGGTTGTTGCTTTCTGCCTAACCTACCTTCTTCCCTGGGCTTGTAACTGTAATTGGGAAGGACCCAAATTCAGATCTGCTCAGCTGTGTCCATCACTCGCTGAGGAGAGGGCTAGAGGAGAGCCTGGTGCTATTTGCTACCCTCCCACCACGTGTGATGGTACATGCCCAGCCTAAAGGATGCATTTTGGGCCATTTCTGAGTGCTAAGGCCTGCTGACTATAGGTTGGATGCAGAGAACACTGGTCTGCACTCACCCAGGCTGCTGCTGGTGTGCAGGAAATGGTGCAGTCTGTAAAATCACCTTCTCTCACGGGCTGTTGCAGTTCTGTCATTTCAAAAGGCTCCATATAAACTGGTCAGCACAAAATCTGAGCAAGAATAACTCTCTTTTTGTTTCCTTTCTTGTGGCTGATGGATTTGAGGACTCTCCATCCTCCAGACTGACTTCCAGCTCCCCAGCACCTCGGAAAGCCCGGCTGGTACCTGTCAGTTGGGATTTAATTTATCATCCCAGACTTTCCAACCTAGAAATCAGAGAGCACAGCTATGCACAGTCTCTGCTGCATCGCTCTGGGGAGCCCTGGAACAGAGGTGCAGCATCTCTGCACTGCTGGGAGGGTGCAGCCAAGGGAAAGCAATGCATGAAGCATCCAGCTCTTGCTCTGTGTCCTAAGTCATAAATCTCTACAGAGAAAGACAGGCAGCAGAGCTGAATTTCCCATTTCAAGGATTTGGTGTGTCAGAGTAAATATCCAGCAATTCATACAAATGCATTTCAGATGCTTTTCTTTCCAGGTCAAAATGTTGCATAATATCACCACGTATTTGATGCATCTGCTTCCAAAAGGTTACATTTTGGTAACAAATAGTTAAAAAAACCTGAAAAACCCCTGATCCATTTGTTCCACTTAAATTATAGAGATTTTGCAAAAATTTGGGAAAATAAAACCTTTTCTAATATAACAAAAAGTAACATTACAGCACAGATCTCATGGATGATTACCACAGCTTTTAGTGACAAGGGTTAACTAATTTAGCAATCTGGGTCTGACAGAGCTTTGCAGAGTACATCTCTCAGTGCTTTAGGACTAAATGCTTCACTCAGATTTTGGGAAGCCAAAAGATTGATTTTCTTTGCCTTTTGATTAAGAGAACAGGATTTGGACATGAAAATCCAATTAGATGAATGCTGGGGGTGGGAGGGAGACAGGGAGAGAAAGAGATGGATGGCGTACAAATCTGCTGCAAACAGACCTTATTCTGAAATCTGGACTGCATCTCCTCTGGCTTTCAATTAATTGTAAAACAGCTGCTCTTCTCTCCCTGTGCACTGAGACAAAAGATCACTAAGTCTGAGAATTGCCAGGTGATAATACTGAAAACTCAAAAAAGTGAAAACTTGAAACCATTGAAGATAAATAACAGGAGTCTTAAAAAAGGAGAGAGTAGGCAATATTTTGTTATCTCCAGTATTTCTTGCAGTTAAGTATCTTGAATGATCTTAGGTGCTTTACTATCAATAAACCTTGCAGCAAACTCCATCTGTCTGTCATTCATAAAATGAGATGTTACTATTTTGCAGAGCCATAAACCACATTGGGATTTTATCCAAAAAGCAGATGATAAAAGTCAAAGTATAAGGATCCAAAAGCTTTCTAAGTGAAAGACTATTTGAAGCAGCTGTTTTCCTTTATTATTAGAGATAATTATGCTGTCAAAACAGCAGAATATTAACTTTTCACATGTCTGGTTCACCTGTTTATAGAGTGCTACCCAACTGCAGACATGCCAGATGCACCCTGCCAAGAGTGATAGGGAACAATGAGGCTCTCTACCAATCTGGAGATTGCTCTCTTTGTGCAGAGCAATCAACCATCTAATCCATCTGGGAGCTGGCAAGGGCTTGGGAGAAACGCTTTAAAGGAGGAAAAACCTTGCAATGGAACCTTATGACTCCATCCTTGCTTTGTAATTTCCTTCTAAGTTCCAAGCGTGTGGTTCTGTCTTGGGGTGAAGGATGCTGGCTCTTTTTCTCCAAAAAAATTTTGGTTTGTGCTTATCTTTGCAAATTCCTGGTCAGCAAACAAAAGAGTTACTTGTTTCAATGTTGCTCTTCAGTCTAATGAGGGCTTGTGGCAATAAGTTCCATGGACTAGTTCGTGCCTTCATGGGGGTAACTTGTAAAAGCAATACAACAATTGCTGTTTTTATATCCATAACCTAGATTTAGAAGCAAATGGAGACAAGACCCTTCCATTATTGACATCTTCGTGACTACACGGAGAAATGACGGACTGGTGGAATTTTGGGGATTGTTTTACAGCAATAGATAAAAAAGCAGCTGAAAAAGCTGATTAAAAAAAGCAGATTTAGTAGATGAAAGACAATTGTATATTTGAGAGAAGCATTTCAGTTTTTCATCTGTCTAGTTAGGATAGAAAAACAGAATTTTTCGCAAGTGAGACCTGAGCACTGATGTGCATTGCTCAATTAAAATCTACTGAGTTTTACACTAATTTCCTTTTGAACCTCATTTTAGGAAAATAGCTATATTCCTCTTTAAGTGTGTCTTCACAACTTCCTGTGGTTATTATGAACTTGCAACATTGTCTCTTATCTGGGGAATGCTAACCATGATAAACAAGAAAATAATCAGGGCCAAATGTGAGTTTTGGCAGTTGTTTTGGATTTTCAACAGTTGGTACATGAGGGACGTGCACAGATCAAAATCCTGGAGGCTCTGTAAACATTGTAGCCCAGAAGCTCATATGTATTCTGAAGCTTTTATTTTCCTTTGTGAACACAACCTGGTTGGCAGTGATTAGTGGTTGTTATGATTTCATCTAGAAACCACTAACTGCAGCTAAAAAAAAAAAGTAATAAATTCACATAATTCACACAGAGGAAAGTATGTTAACAAAAGCAGTAACTGTTTAAAGTTAGCACTTTTCTTTTGCAGTTCTAACTGAAATTTTCCTCTATATATCCCCATAAATGTATGTGTGTACAAGCACAGAAATAAGAGTGTGGAATCCTCAGCTGGTTGGGCCACATGAGATCGGGGTATCTGAGGTGTCTGACCATGGTCTGGGCCTGGCAGAGGGATCCTGTCAGGACACTCCATGTGACAACAGAGCAGGTCACCGGTGAACTGCCTGAAAAATTAGTTTACTGAAATCAGTGGCTTTATTTTGTCTCTGTTCTGGAAAGGGCTGAAGATATCTGGACCCTACTAGAAAGAGCAGACCAGACAAAAACTGCTTTTAACACAAGAGAAAAATTACACAGTTCTCGTCTCAAGTATGTGATTTATCTGGTGTGACTTTAAAAGGTCTCTGAAACTTTTCTCCGTACTCCTTTAAAAAATGAAGATTAAAAGTTGTACTGTGTTAGCAAATGAGTTCTTCTCTGACCCATACAATACCTGTGGTGACACTTCAAATACTATTTCAGGTGAACTGGGGCCAGTTATGACTGAGATAAAATACTTGTTTCCTTGGATTATGTATTTCTTGAACTATGTGTTTCTTGGACCATGTATTTGTTGAATGATGAATGTGTGAAGGGACGTATAAAAAAGCAAATTCTCCTCTAAAGGATAATGCCATTATCAACTGAAAACTAAAAAAAAAAAAGAAAACCCAAAAAAACCCACAAAAACCAAACCCCAGCTGTTTTCAAAACAGTGAATTTAAAGTTTTTAGTGATGTGTTATTATACTGAGAGAACCCAGGCTATGTCCTTTGTTTTCCCATATTTCTGAGCAGGGGTAAGAGCCAGTTTACCTTAGACTTTTCAGGATGAACACAAGAATAACAGACTCATCAATGTTTTATGCCCTCAGCAGCATCAAGTGATGGGTTGTGTGTGTGCTATTTGCAATTGGGACATCTAGGTAGCATCTGGCTTTGACTTATCTGGTAGTCTATGTTCTAAAGAGGAAAAAAAATTCATGTAAAATGGTTGCATTTACACAAAGGCAGCACTGGAATTGGATTTTTTATTATTATTATTGTCATTTGAATGCAATGAGGAGCCTAACTTATCTACAAGAAGTCGGCATTATTTTACTAAATCAGCTCTTAACTGATTGTGTCTGGCAGTATCAGGTTCATGCTTCTCTTTTTCCCTTGCTATCTCTTAGGCAAGTCAATAATCTGTCCTCTGATTGTTAAAAGACTGCAAATCACTACACTTCTGCTATTTACCACTCATCTGAAACTCCCACCCACTACTTATTCTCTTCTGTGTATTTAACTCACAACTACCCAGTGTATATGTCAAAACAGTTTTTCACATTTTCTTTAAACAGCAGCAATTAATTGCTGTGATTCTACGCATTCCAAAAAAGCCCAGAAGGTATAAACTCAGACTTACTCACATTTGCTATGTGCATGCAGCAGATTGTACTGACATCTTAGCAACACAATTAATTGGATCTATTTCTTAAGTGGCTTTCACTATAGAAGGAATATCTGAATTAGAGGAATGCCTTCTGGTTAATATGATGTACTTCATATTTTCTGTGTTCAGTGTTGCTATAATTGAAAAACTGGTATTCAAGGTAATATGATACTGATACAAGTGAAAGGGACACTTCGTCTTGCTGTCATGTTAGTGTAACTAAGGCCTTTTGAAAAAAAATTACCAAACCTGTTGATCCTATTCAGATTAATATTCCACTGTTTGGCTTTTATCAGTCAAGGTTTCTAGGCTATTCAAGTGCATGAATTTGTTAGATAAACTAATAGTGCCGAATGGGGAAATACTTCTATACATTTTTTGTCATTCAGACTTACAAATGTCACAAAGCAGCACATGGTTTTTGTATGAGCTAAACGTGCCAGCCAGCAGCACACACATCAGAATCCTGGCAAATGTGTGATTTCCAAGTTCTGGGAAGACTTTGTAGCCTTTGATTTCCAGAAACACTGCCTGGTTCACCGAGAGCACAAACTGCAGTTGCTGAAACCAGTGCCCAGCTTCAGCTTTTTTCTGTCTTTAATCACTGGAACACCGTACATGGGAAAGACATTTAGATGATGAAAGGATCCTGTCTTTTGAATTGGCAGTATATTTAAACAGAAAGAAAGCAGAAAATTAGTTTTTCTCTGGTCTGTTTGTTGTGTATTTTCTAAGAGATAGTGACATTAAAGGAGCATTTGCCTGAAGGCCTCAGATGAGATCACTGCTCCATTGTGTTCATCTCTGAAGGTGCCTACACAAGAGAAATATGCATTTTATTATTATTATTATTTTATTTCCCCCCCAAGGGTAAATTGTCACACTGAAAGGAAGAACAAAGAATATACAGAGATGAAAAAAGCATCCTGTGGAGATGGTGTCAGGATCAGGAATGGAGTTTATGGGGTGGGCACTCTTGGCCACCAGGACAGCAAAGCTTTGTGATGACCATGAAAGCTGGGGAGGTTTGTGAGTATGGCTGAGCTGGGCTTGGTTTGGTTTGCAGCTCTGCACCAGAGCAATCATCTGGAGCTCTGCTCTGAGCCAGTGCTGAGATCAGATTTAGGCTTTCACATTCCTCACCTCCACTTAGGATTCACACAACTGCTCTCTCCCTTTTGCAAAATTCAGTAGCTGAGACCTGTCTCTGTGGGCTCCCAGAAGGAACGTGGTGGCTCCGAGGGTCGTGGTTTCAGCGAGGGTGTGAAGATGTTTGATGAGGTCTCACAAGGAATGCTACAGGGCCAGGAACTAAATGGGAACATTCCTCTTCATGTGAGCTTGTGCCTGGGTGGCACAGCTTTGCAGCCATCAGTCCTGGAAGCCCTTCAGGCCCAGAGGCCGTGGAGGCAGCAGGTAGGATGATTATTTGGGAGGACATTTCTGATAAAAATTGCTCATTACCAATATGTATCTATAAAAAGACATTTTTATGGCCAACTGGCATTTTTTAGCAGTAAACTGTTCACCATAAAGATTCTGATACACTTTGTTTGTGGGATTTAGCCTTCTTAATCAGAATGTCTTGCTCTTCTGTGTGATTCTGCAAATTGCTAAACCACCCTTCCATTTTGTTTTTATAATTCCACTGTAAATGTTTCCAAAAATCCTAAACAACAAAAAGTCAACAAAGCAAAACAGCCCTATGCTGCTTTCATTTAAATATTTCTTAACCAAGCAGATTTCCAGTAAGTAGAATCCAGAATTATTTTGTTTTAGGAAAGCAAAACAAATCCATGAACTAAATAATCTCTCATTTTCTCTTCAATTTATTGGGTTTTTTAAGTGACTGGGAGAAGTCTTAAGCCTTGCACTTTCCCTGCAGTGAAAGGGAGTTCAACGATTTGGAGGAAAGGTGTTAAGCTGATGGCAATGAATTGCCATTTGCATAAAATAATTTATATACATGCATTTTAGGGTAAAAGTGGAGCCAAAGCTTAAAAGAAATCCAAAGATATTTCTGAGACATGCATATCTTTGAATACCCAGGCCATTTGTCAGCGAGTTTAGTTTGTGTATTTTATTTTTATTGAGCCAGACTAAAAGAATTTGTTTTAGCAGGAAATTTGTTTCCTAATGAAAGAATTCCAATCCTGTCACCCTACTGACCATCAGACGTAAATTTCATGTTTACTCAACACTCAGTATCAGTGGGGGAATATCCAACAAAATAAAAGACAGAAAGAAAGCAAAAGGAATCTTCTGGCCTTTTTCAACATGTGAACTCTGTCTTCCACTCTGATATTCAAATAAAGTAACAGCGGATGTTTAAATAGAGATTGCAATCCCAAACACTCTTTGCCTGTTTGTTTAATTACATTTCTGGAAGGTTGCAGCTCTCCAGCAAATCTGGACTTTGTTTTTATAGGCTTCTCGAATTCTCTGCTTACTTTGACCCTGCGGCTTCGAATCAGTTCAATTGTTCAATACAGGGCAAACCCAGCCCCCCTCGCTGAAGCAAGTGCCAGCTCTGCTCCTCAATTCACTGGGGACAGAGCGGTACAAGAGGATTTTCCTCTTTATTTTCACATTCTGAACTTCGTGTTACCACCCACAGCAGTTTTTTACACACACAGCCTGGTGTCTGGAAGGTGATTCTTGTCACTCAGCACTGTGCAGCACCTCCTGCCTTTACCTGCTCCTGAGTAGAGTGGTAGCAGCAGCTGATCAGTCCCTTGATATGGAATAATTCAGAGGGCTGATCTGCAGAAATAGCCAGAAGTAACTTTAAAAACAAACAAACAAAACCAAAAAGTTAAACTCAGGGATCTTCACATTCAGATTTTGGTTTAGGACATTAAATATAAAAGCTTTCCATCACCTTATATGCTCATACTTCACACTCACAATTATACCTGTATCTCACTGTAATTAAGTTCACTAGCCCTCCATATATTTTTCTTCTTTCTTCATTTGCATGGGGCTTATCACTTTATCCTCGCTCTCGTCTAAAGGTTCTTACAGTTCCATGGGAAGGGAGACCCTTTTATGTTAAAAACACATATCTAGATCTTTGTAAATGGTGTATATGTTTCCTGCTGAGGTCTGAGTAAGCTTTCTCAAATAGAGTCTATTAGCATTTTAATAGCATACTCACACTAGGAAGTCTTTTTGTTTCAACTAGGCAAATATGAAAATATTCTGTATTTGCAAAACAGTGATTCGATGCCAGTTACCCATCAGATATGATCCACATCACATGGAAAGTCAGGCCATCATAAACATCATAATATTACATAAACATTAACAAGAAATAAATAGCTATCAAATTATATACAAACCTCTGCTTACAGATCCATACCCTGACACCTCTAAATAGTTTCACAGTTTTGCACTCTAACCTTATATTTGAATTGCAAACATTGGTAAATGTTGATGTCTCAATAGTTATAATGCAATTTAACACCTCACTATAGGAGCATACACACATTTTCAAAGGTAGTTGTGGGGTTTTTTAAATCTCCTGGGCAAATGTTCTCCCCCAGATTGTCTTACCATCAAATAATTTTATACCCACGAGATCATTTTTGTTCCCCTTTGCCCACACAGGGAAAGATTGTGTTTTAAGTGAAAGATCACCCAGGGAATTGCCTCTATCTGATTCCTTCTGGAAATGGATATGAAAAGGGAAATTCTTCAGTTTTGCAGATACTCTTGTCCCATTTCTCAGTATCAGGGCAGACTTTTCTTTTGCCCAAACTGCTACAGCCCTGCTCTACAGTGCAGATATAGATGAGGAAGAGAGTGGCATTTTTGTATCTGAAGACAAAACAGGAAATCATTGGCTTTGTTGCTGCAGTCTTTGGTGGAAACCATAAAGGTTGCATTTGTTTCTTGAGACTTCTTTGTTCCAGACCCATTTAATGAATAAACTCTTTTGCTTGTAGTCTGAGCAAAATAAGCAAATCAGCTAAAAATACCTTTTACTTGCCTGTGATCTAATGGCACAGAGCCTTAAGATTTATATATACTTAGAAGATGAATCAAAACTCTGTTTTCCTGTATCTCTAATTTGTATGAAAATATATAATTTCTATAGAAAAATGCAAGTCTTGCTCTTACAGTCTGATTCCCCAAGCTCAGCTCTGCTGTAGGCTACACTCAACCTTGAATCGATTGCTGAAATAGAAAGGTCCTAAAACCCATCAAAGTAACAAGTTATATTTTGCAAAAATGACAAATAACTTTGTCCTCACAGAACATGGAAACAACTTTACAAGCAAAGCAATAAAAAAATGCATTGTTATTGCTTGAGTATATTATAACCCTCATTTGAATAGAATCTCAGTCTGGTTTGAAATCACTCTGTGCATATGTTATGGAAAGTCTAGAAACATTTTGTTCTTTATTAATGAAGCATGAAGAAAATGATACTGAGCATATTTTGTGAGAAGTTTCAGCTTCCTTATGCATGCTATACATTAAGTCTTCCCTAATTAGATTTTTGTAGGTTTAGAAGCTCAAGAAGGACAAGTACACATGACTATTACTATAATCACATTGGTTTTGCCCCCTAAGACATTTTCTGTTCTTTGGCACACTTCATTTTATGATAACTTTTCTGACAGCTGAATAGAGACGGGGAAGAACAATTAATCTTTTTTTTGCTTGCAAATATGGAAAGAATAATTGAAAGCATGAGGGTTCTGGGGCTAAAAAAGGTGGCTTCTTGCTTAGCCCTGTTTATAAAAGTGTGATGTGAAGAGGAGTGTGGGACCCCTTAGAGAGTACAAATTTGTGATGTGTGTCAGTAAGGATGCTTGAGGCTCTCTACTTCACCCTCCTGCAAGTCCAGAGAAGCTGTGGATGCCCCATCCCTGGAAGTGTTCGAGGCCAGGTTGGACAGGGCTTGGAGCAACCTGGTTTAATGAGAGGTGTCCCTGCCTATGACTGAAGG
This sequence comes from Corapipo altera, assembly GCF_003945725.1. NCBI lineage: Eukaryota > Metazoa > Chordata > Aves > Passeriformes > Pipridae > Corapipo > Corapipo altera. The sequence continues at coordinate 1,172,026 of NW_020884920.1, read as the reverse complement.
TTGGAACGAGATGGTTTTTAACATTCTCTCCAACCCAAACCATTCTGTGATTCTAAGACAACCCCCCTTCAGCATCACAGCAGGGAGAGCTTGCCATGGTGGTGAGTCTCTGTTGACATCCTCTTTTGTTTTTCCCAAACTATCAGCTCGTCAAGATGATCTCTGTACTCTCTGGCAGGGCTGGTAGTGCATTGCTGAGCCCCTTGAGACCTCTCCTTTGCTAAAGTGCCCATTGGCCAAATACTGAGGCTTTGACCCCAAGAGAGAAACCTAACTCAAGAGAAAGCCGGCAGCTTTTCCCCTGAAGAAGCCAGAACATTTCTCCTGTTACTCCTAATGGTTTTTTGTGGTGTAATACTAAAATAACAGGAGCTTTGATGTGATACAGGCCAGGCCTGGTATTATTGTCAGCAGTTAAAATTTGGCAAAAAGAAAACTCTGCAGTGTGGTTGTTCCAGACCCCGTTTCAAGCCTTTAGAAACATTTGGGGGGTGAAAAGTTTTAATTTAGTCTTCTCAAGAAGGAGAAACTTTTCTGCTGCACAAGGACCAGGACAGTGAACTCTGTGCAGTGACAGAAACCAGCAGCCGTGTTGGGGCCAGTGGCCAACTTCTGCAAGAGCCCTGCTGTCCCCTCTCACTGGGCATGGACAGTTTGGAATTGCCATGTATGGTTTGTGTGCCTTTCTGTTTAACATGTAATCCCCAGAAACTTACGGCTGTGTTTGTAATTCAAACTATAATGAAAAAGGAAATTAAAGCCTTTCTAATTTATCAAAAGAATGAAAATTGCATTGAGAAAGAAGGGGGGAAAAAGAGTTTTCACTCTTTTGGGATTTGAGAAAATTAGCCCTGCAGTATTTTTTTTCCTGAAGAAAAGGAGTATTAGATATATTAACTTTATTCTTTTGTCCTTTCCTCTTCAGTGTTCTAAATTCTTTGTATTTAGGGGGAAAAAAATGCTGCCATCCAACTCTTAAACTTTATTTCTCACTTTATAGTATTTTAATGCATATTCTTTGTTCTGCAGAGTATTTTCTCAATAAGTGAAGCAGGTTTCTTATAGATAAAAATAATTGTTCTATAAAAAGCAACAGAACTAACACACAATTGACCTGTGTGAAAAACCTTCTCATGTGTGACAGGCAGGGGTGTGCATATGTGCATATTTTTGTATATGAGCTATGTTTTAACACTCTAATTAAGCTAGTACTTAGCATTGGTATCTGCAAACTTTTATCAGATTTGTTGGCTGATAAAAATTTAAAATTATCCCCTGAAAAGAGTGGAGGTTCAGATCCTTGAGTGCTGAGTAATAAAAATGACAAGAGAATTTTAGGACTGTGAGTTTTAAAATTGGTTATTCCCCTTCATTGTATGTTTTCTAGCTCTTTCATTCAGGCAGGTTTATGGTTTCTTATGTAGAAAATATGGGAATACAATATTTGGCTTTGCAAGAATGGGATGCTCTTGCTCCTGAAGCTTCTGGGCTGCTGCTGCCCCCGGCTCGGGCACCTCTGTGTGCAATGGTCCCGGGGAGCTAAAACCTGCATTTACAGGGGAGTGGGAAAAACAATTGCTATCCCCACTCAGCTGTCAGCAAATGGACACTGACAAATTAAAGGGCTCTCCCAAAAGAAATTTGTAGAAAAACTGAAGCTGGAAGTTGGTCTTCCTGAAGCCAGAATTGATGTCTCTGCCACAGGGACGATCAGCGACCATCAGGAGCAGTGTGACATGTAAATAATTCTTGTATTTATATCCTCAGTGAACTGGACCTGGAGAAACCTTTCTCCTCAAGTACCCTACACCTGCTCTATTTTGTTGTGCTGAGATCTTTGGAAGGTGAGGAGAAGTGAGGAAGGGCAGTTAAGTAGTTGGTGTAGTTGGTAGAGGTGTTAAGGGGGCCAGGCGAATGAACGACCTTAATAAAGCAACAGAAAGCCTCTTCAGGTTGAACACAAAGAAGGTGACATGTCCTGTAGCCAGACTCTAAGAGGTTTCTGTGGATGCCTTCAAAATTATGACTGCTGAAGGAAATAATAGAGACTGTGGGTGCCTCAGTGACTGAGGGGACTTTACTGGAGGAGAACAGGTCACAAAATAAAAAGGGTATGACTGCTAGAGAAGAACTTGGCTGTTTGACATGACAGTGGGGTGGTCTGAGGCAGGACAGAGCCAGGGCATTGGGCTGGGTGTTGCTACAGGTCCTGTCACCAAAAAGGTATTGAGCCAAATCAGCACGTCTTGGAGATAATACACCAGACTTGATTGGGCCACTATTTTTATGAGACAGTTTTCAGGAAACAGGTCCCAGTGATAGGAAAGAGATGAAGTGTATCATAGAAATTTAGTGCATATAATCAAAACTTTTATTTCCTCATTTTGGAGCTGGGAATTTATGACCAGAGCTGCCAGGAGGAGGACAGCAGCTCTGCACATGAAGTGACCTTTGCAAACCTGGCTTTGAAAGTTTGCTTTTAGAGGGTATGGAAGAAATTTCTGTTTTCCACTGCTGGAAGGAGGGAGGAGTGTTCTCTGATTGGTACTGTTTTATCAAGAGGCTCCTTTCCTTAGTGCCACGTTGGTATTTAGCAACTTGTTTCTCTAGCCTGTCTCACCACAGGACAGCAGGAGCGGTTGGGCATTGAGGAACTAAACAGTGGGACTGGCACCCTTTGATTGGCACGAGCAGGACTGTCACAATTCCTCTGATCACCGCCTGGGTCCCTTCATGACACTCTATGTAAATGCTGGATCTTTCCTTCGTGTTCCTTGCTGTGCTGTGCAAGCTTCCTACCCCGATATGAATATTGAAATACAATAATTCCAGTGTGAGCTGCAATATATGTTGGGAATGCTGAAAGGTGGGTTAGGAGTTTGGCTATGAGGGAAAACCTGAGCAGCAAGGTGATGCTGAAGTAACTGAGAGCGAAGATGGTGTGCAAGCCTGTGAGAGCAATGTCTGCAGAGAGAAGGTTTAGACAGTGCAATCTCTGAAAAGCCAGAGCAGGCAGCTGAGGGAGGTCTGTGAGGTGACGGGTATCACCTGCTCTGGATAAACTCAATCTCAGTGCTAGTACTCTACTTTTAAATGCTTGCTACTTCTGTACAGAGTTTAAAAGACAAATGAGCACCACCAACAAAAAAAGCACAAACTGTAGAAACACTTGCATCTGCATTTAAAAATGTGTTGCAGTATGCCCAGGGAGGCAGCACAGTGAAGGTGGCAGTGTGTGGCTGAGCGTAGGATGGCAGCTGAATCCTGGCAGCAGGGCACAGCACAGAGCCTGGGTCTTTGTGGGAGATGCATGTGGAGATGGGAGTGTGTGCACTGAGGGAAAGTGCACCTGCAGGAATGAAACCATCTGAATAAAGCTGTTAACTTACAAACAAATGGAATATCGAACTAACCTAAAAGTGACATAATAGAAAACAGTCAGGGACCATAGCACCATTCAAGTGGCTATTTTTAGCTTGTATTTACTAATTGCAAAGGAGTAAGAAAAGGAGGTGTAATTACAAAGACAAATGTTCTTGATAAGTGGAATAAGCTTTTTTCTGCCTGGTATCTCCTTCAGAGGAACTCATACATTTATTTCTAGTGTTTTTCTAAGGGTAAAAGAGCAAGCTTACTAAATAGATAGTAATTGGTATGAAATGGGCAGCCAGTTAAAGCTGAAAGCACTTGTACCCACTTCCCTCTTCATTATGTTTTTTGTGTCATGTAGATGGCAGAAGTGCAGTAGCCTGACAATTTACTTGATTAAAAGTGACATTGTAAATATAGTCAAAGGCAATTCATATTAGAAACTATTTTTGACAAGAAGGTTGTCCTCTGTCGTGTTATCAGCCTTCACGAGATGAAAGACAATGAAAGCCTAATTTGCATATAATTCCTCTTAGTATTTTTTAATAAGGTTTTGTGTATTATCCAGCCATGGGTTTTGATTTGCACAGATGGAATGAAGTGCTGGAACATTTTCAAAAAACGTAAATGGAAGGTTTGTATTTCGGTTTCACTTTTCATTTCAGCAGCGGTCGTGCAGGCAGGGTGAAGTAAAGAGGAGGTCAAGAAAATATCCATGAGCTGTACAATGCCCTCAGACCATGCTCAGGTCTCCCACTGATTTCATTGTCTGTCTCCTGGCACAGGAATTACTGAGCCAAAACGCAGAATTTATATTGCTGTCCCCAAGGCTGTGTTCTTATCAATCTTTTTGGGTTTGTTTTTTGTTGTTGTTGTTTGTCTGGTTTGGGTTTTGTTGTTGTTGTTGTTTTGGGGGGGGTTGTGGTGTTTTTTGTTTGTTTGTGTTTTTTGGGTTTTTTTGTTGTTGTTTGGTTGGGTTTTTTGGTTGGTTGGTTGGTTGATTCTTTTTTTCTCTTTTTTAAAAAAAAAGCAAACCAGAACGCCCTTGATCCCCCTCAAAAAAACCAAAACCGATTAACCAAATGCAAATTCCCATGCATGCTTCAGAGGCTCAGCTATTCCAGACAGTCCAGCTTCCCAGGATCATCACGAAGAACTAAATATTAATCATATTTCATGTACTATTATAGAGACTGAAACAAGTAATATCATTGTCTCTGGAAATGGTGTTTGTGAGGCCACGCAGCGTCTCTTATGCTCTCTTCTAGAATTTGCTGTTTATTAGTCCAAGGACAGATTTCCCCACTGCCAGCACTTCTAATCAAATTGGGAAATTTTAAAATAAGATAATGGATGTGAAGTTGGAATTCACGTTAGAGAGAGGCACTGCAAAATCTCTTTCTTTCTTCCATGTTGACTTGGCAGAGATAAAAGGCATAAAACCTTTGTGCCACCAGGAATATCAGATAATTCTCTTCCAGTTTTAAACTCTGGAAGTGCACAACATATGTATATATACTCAAGACTTTTAGCAAAGAAAGAACAAATCAAATTTTCCATGACATAGCAGGTTACTCACTCTGCAACAACTTATTGAATGGACTCACTCTGTTTCTCTACTCCCCACAAACCAGTCAGGGAAATTAATTCTATACAAATCTACAACCAAAATACAAGAGAAAACAACCAAACAAAAGGAGATCCATTTTGATGTTTGAATGGATAAGCCAACATAAAAAAAGATGCTCAAAGCAGCAGGTCTACCTAGTAAATGAGGACCACTGTTACACCTTTCCTGGCTTTAATCACACTTCAGAAGAGGCTGTTTCTCTTTCCTTTAAGGGGTCCCTGCCTCTCATGACTGGCAAAATTTAGGTATGAGTTTGGTGGGAAACAGGGGAATGGCAAAGTCAGCAAAGAAGGATTAAACAAAATATGAGCAAATGCAGAAGGCAGACTGCAAGGGCAGTAGTGCCTCATGCTAACTGCATTAAAATGAGTGGGGGAAAATATAAGTATTCCTGAACAGCTGCTGCTGGACGACAAATACAACGTCCTGTGAGAACAGCAATGCACCTCTTCAGTGCACAGTTCCAACACCACCACCTGCTGTGGTCAGGGAGGTTGAATTAAAACCTGAACAAGAGGAAAAATGACTATTTAGTATGCCCAGATTTCAAGGCATTGAGGAAGGATAATACCCAAGTCGTATCTGTTGGGCAGAGACCAGGGAAGGGAGTTTGTTGGCAAGACAGCATTAGTTCCTCACTTACCATCCCACAGGAGATGCTTCCAGCCTTTTGGTTGAGCACAGCAGCCTCAAAATGTCATTGCCCATGATTCCTAAAACAATGATGGTTTCACAAGCCATTCCCTGAACTTCTTCCCTATTTTTATTTGGGCTGCTTGCTTCCTACCCCGATATGAATATTGAAACACCATAATTCCAGTGTGAGCTGCAATATATGTTGGGAATGCTGAAAGGTGGGTTAGGAGTTTGGCTGTGAGGGAAAACCTGAGCAGCAAGGTGATGCTGAAGTAACTGGGAGTGAAGATGGTGATAAAAAGGAAACCAAAGAGGAAATTCAGGCTGTTCATACCTAGAAAATCTGATTGACAGCAAAGAGGATGGCACAGTATGAATTTATAATGGAAGACCACTGAGGGACGGGACTAAAGACTGAGCAAAATGGCTTATTTTGGGATTGTCACAAACACAAGAGTATGGAAATATTTATCAATCAATGTATTATTTTGAGAAATTGTGAGGGAAAATGATAGGCCATGGGAGGAAAACTGGTTAGATGGGGCTGGAGAAGAGGAAGAATTGCAGTGGAAGATGCTGAAAAATCTAAAACACTGAGGATGGTGTGCTCCAGAGTTTGTCAGAGTAGGACTCGACTTCTGCAAGGAAAGACTTCTTGCATTTCCACAATTCCCAGTTTGTATTTGCGGGCAATGGTACCAGGCATCTGGATCTCAGATCTTTGCGGAGCCAGAAACTTTGAAGGCACTGAATTACTTCCTATCTGCTGGAAAATCATGCCCATTCTCACTTCATGAATCTACAACAGACAGTGAGCTCCTTTATGGCATTTCTGTTTACTCCAAATATAATGAGGCTCTGTTGATTTTTTAAGCTCCCGTTTATGAAGCCAGAGCATAACAAGATCTTACTTGTAAGCTTAGATCCTCCCTCTCAAAGGGAGCGTGTCATTTGAACAGGAAACTCTGCAAAAGGGAAATAAGTGTTTCCCAAATGAGTACCTGTGGAGAGGGAAGTGCGAATCCCCTCCATCAGCTCTGCAGCCCCAGCCAAACACTAAGTGTGTGCGACACAGACGTGAGGGTGGTTTGGGCTGATGGGGGGTTTTGTGGTTTGGGTGGGTTTTTTCTTCTTCTGTCAGCACAACTATCCTTCCATACAGGGTACGAAGTGGCACAGAGTAAATTTTATCCAATAGTAGCAGACATTAAATAAAATGAAGAGAAAAATCAAGAAACACAAGCTTAACACAGACCAGGGGGAACACATGTGGTGGATCTTTACATTTAGACCTTCTCAGTTATTAAATCACCCTCTTTGTTGTCATAATGAAGATTCAGTTCTGAGAGTTAATGTACAGTTCATGCTGTACACCCAGATGGAAATGCAATACATTTTGATAACCATATGGTACAACATGAAAGATAGTCAAGTATAAAGATTATAACAACCCTGAAATTAATTTAGTGTTGAGCTTGATCTAGATCCCACTAAAACCCAGTGTAAACTCTTTCAATGACATTTGGGTCAGGTCTTTCAGATCTTTCTGTGCTCTTTGTGTGTGACTTAAGATTGTATGTCAAAGGTCAGAATAGCTGAGCATAAATAATAGATAGCTTGAAGCATTCGCTCTCTTTAAATCTGCTCAGAAATCACCTTTTGGGATTTCAAGAGGTTTTTTACTGGTTTGCTCTCCCTGAAACAATAATTAGATAATGTTCTGCTTGCAGTTGTAACTTGTGCTGGCAGTAATAAACAGCCAAGTGTTCTTTCATGAATGACCAGGTGAGACTGATGTGAAAATATAGCATTTAAATATAAGATAAAGTACAGCAGATTATAGACTTGCTGTGATCCTAGAGTAGTCTGTATTCCTTTCAACCAGGAAAATAGCACTGGTTATCTAGAAAGCAGGCAATTTTTCCGTAGGTTTTGGAATACCAGTCATTTTCAAAAGACCTTGGATCCTTTCTAAGAGCAAATTGTGGTGACAAAAACACAGGCCTTTAGAAACAAAAGACAGGAAAATTGTACAAGTGAAAGTGATTGCCAATAAAGAGACATTAGCTGAGTAAATATTACCACCAAGCTCCACTTAATTAAATGGTTTGCTAAACACATGCAAGTACTTTTATAGACACCAAATGTACAGGGGAATGCCAACTGACTTACTGGATTCTTGTTTAGTATTTCCTGTTTTCTGGGCTGAAGCGTCTGAACAGAGCTGCTTTGTTGCACTTCCTTGAGATCTGCTGAATGCCAACGTTCATGGGCCACAGTGTCAGTACCAAGCAGACGTGAAAAGCACAGCAATCCTGGAGCAAAATGTGGTTTTGCTCTCCACAAGGCCCTCAGCAACACCTTCTACAGAGTCACACAGATGGAAACACTCCTTCTATGCATGCTTCTGCATTATTCTGAGGTCAAAGCTATGGATGTCTGCCAGGTCCTCCATCTCTAACACAACAGCTCCTGTTAATAGTCTGTATCTCTCTACTTAGCAGTTCGTCCTCTCTGAGTGTTGCAGAGCAGCAGCCTGTCCCTTGAAGAGGAACGTCCATTTGGTCCTGCCATGTCTGGGGACCACCATTCCTGCATAGGTTGCAATGATCATGACAATTCTTTTTACCTGAAATATCTCCTGGACAGAGGTTCCCCCTTTGTTTTTGCCTCCTGTCTGTTTTTTAGCCTGTCTCACCCTGTCTTCCCAGCCTTCTCTGACCAGTGTAGCTGCTTGTTCAGAAGCAGCTGCCTTGGACAGAAGCCAAATTTTTGACTAAGAAAGATCAATTTAAATGGATGTTCATCAGGGTTTAATGATCCTTGTTAGCTCTGCGCCAGGGGCAAGATTGTCTCCTGACACCTCTGTGGGTATTATCGCTATGCAGAGGTAAAAGACAGTAGGAGAGATCTTCATCCAAAATGGAGTTTGCAGGTTGACACAGAGTCCCTGCTAATCACATCTTACCCAGCTGCCTGCAGACAGATTGCCACCTTCCACATATTTCTATCACAAGGTGTTGAAGGTCATTGCTTATTCTCATCCCTAAAGGGGATTCAAGTTGTATTATGGGCATTTATTGTTCCTGAGGATTTCTAGTTTTTATTACGGATGCTTGTAATCAATCTGCATGTTATCTTCTAGCTCAGCGAGTACCAGAGTTTGCTCAGGCTGTTTATTTCCAGAGAGCAGACAGTGTACCTACCACCCAAAACACACAAACAAATTCATTCCCAGTAGGATCATAACCTGCAGTTCATGGAGTCAATTTTTCTGCAGTAACTTCAGTGTTCCGTGGAGTCTCATTAATGCACATTTTTAAAATCTGCACAGATGCCTGAACAGGCAGTGGGAACCTCAGAAAATCCAACCTTTAGTTTTGTATTCAGTGGGACTTGACTTTTTGCAGTATATGATAAGGTGGTGAGACTAATTGCTGTCAGAGTTGAATTCACTGGAGTTCTGCAAAACACAGATTTGTGTGTAGTGTGGCCATGGAAATGTTATGCTCTGTGTGCAAACGCTTGCAGATTCAAGCCTTATCAAAAGTGTCACAGGACTGGTGCTCCCCTTGAACCTGTAAACTTTTCAAAGCTATTAACATTGTCTAATTTAAATATCTCTACACGGAGGTCGTGGTCCCTACTTCTTGCCTTTCTGCATCGGGGTATGTTCAAAAGGGCATCAGTATAGAAAGACTCCATAAAATTTGAGCAGCAAAATTGCTTACTTTGAAATCTCTACCTCCCATCTCTTCTGGAGTTTTTTTGTACATCTTGGTAAAAGAAGTGTAAGGGTACAGCAGTCCTTTTTTTTTTTTTTTAAATCAACAGTTGAAAGTGACTGCTCTGATGAGGCTCTCGGGAGTGCTCTATGTGACAAGATTGTTGGGTTTAAAACAGCTGGTGAAAGTTCTGTGCCACTTAATCCTGGAAGAGTTCACATTTTGCTTTCTAATCCTGAAAGACCTTTTCTCCCTCTTGGATCTCTGCTGTCATTCCTGCTGCTGCGATGGTGATCTAAGCATTGAGTGAGTAGTTCCCATCTTTGCAGGACTGCAGGTGATATTCTCGGAAAGTTAAGTCAAACCTTAATTCTTCTGAGGTGAAAACGTCATAATTCCCCATGATTAGCAGCGGATGGGATTTTCAGTCATGATCTTAAGAGCTGAGAGGATCAGGGAGGACTGTCCTGGTGCAGGAGAATCCATGAGCTGGCCACTGCCCTTCCAGCAGGGGCTGGCACAGAGAGTGACAATGTGATGGGCAGAGGGGAAAACAGAAATCCCCAGAACAAACCTGTAGCAGGGTGGTTGGGAAACACAAGAGAGCCTCCCCTGGGGCTTGCAGATTCATGGTGGGTATTCTCTCTGTCCTGGGACAGTCTCAAGGTACTCAGTAGGTTTTTACCTTGCCCTCCATCCATCTCAAATAAAGCCTATGGGCTCTGTGTGGTTTTTAATTCAAAGGGAAAGCAGTGCCACAGCCTTGCAGTCTGTAAAGTCCTCTAAGATGTGACAAGTGACAGGGTGCCACTGGGTGCATTGCTGTCCTGAAGGATGACAGCACTGTCCTTTACATCCAGACTCCTCCGGGGGGTTTAATTTCTTCTGATAAATGAAAGGCATTAAGAAACCTCTCCTGCCCTTTGAAGATACACCAAGAAAGCTTAAGCACAATGTAATGGGGTTGTTATTCCCAGAGATTACCCAAAAAAATGGCTTTTAAATGGTTTGAAAGTGCACTGCAGAAAAGTCATCAAAATGGCTTGGTAATAAACAGACATTTCTCATCATACACCAAAAGAGAGAGGCTTCATTTCTCAATGGTTGAATAGTAGCATTAGAGATGAGCTATTCTGTGATTTTGTTTGCAGAGTAAATGAATGTCCAAATGTATTTTTACTGAGGAAGAGCAATCTCACTGTTGCTGACAAATAAATGCAAATGTTAGAGCCATAATCTGCTTTAACCAAATAATGCACAACAATTAAGCATTAAATTATTGATGTTATAAAAGGCAAACCAGCCACTAGACACAGGAGTTTCCATGACTTAAAATCCAGTTAATGGAAACTCATTTTTTCCCCATTTTTGTGGAGTGTATTATAAATTTTTTTTGGTTTTGTCTTTGTTTTTGTTTTTTTTGTTTGTTTGTTTTTTGTTTTTTTGTGTTTTTTTTTTGTTTGTTTGGGGTTTTTTTGTTTTTTTTTTGTTTTTTTTTTTTGCCTTTTGAACTTTGAAGTCTATTTAAGCAAGACCATTGGGGAAAAGTTAGTTAAACTGGGAAAGTTAGCTGGCATATTTACCATTTCAGGAGACATATTGTGTTTTTGCAGTGAGAGGTGAATTGAGTTTGCATTCAGAAGAGTAACCTATGCAAAGTCAGCCCTGAACAGCAACAAACCACAGAGGCAAAATCTGGTTAGTGAAAAATAGCTACAGGGCTTGTGAGGTTTATAGTATAATTTCATCTTTAAGACTAGGCAGTCTTCTTGTGTATTGATAAATAAGTATGAGAAGGCCACTTGGGGTTGTTTCTGTGGGAGAGCCTTTCCTGTACAAAGAAAAAGTGAAAGTTTGAAGGGATGTAGGGCATCCAGTGAGGAAACTGTATTTTAAGTTTTATGGGCAAAAGCTACAGTTTGAGCAGCTTGTAGTGGAATCTGGGGCAAAGCTGGTGGCAGGGTCTCACCAGCTGCTTTTCACAAACCTGCAGATGTGCTGTTGCCCATCCCATAAGCATGACCCTGCCTTTGGCAGGATCAGGCCATTAGTGCTAACTGTTGGATTTGGGGCAGCAGCAAGGTTCAATGCCTGGAGGCAGTGGGCACAGCTATAAATCTCTCACAAGAAATAAGTAACATGTTGGGAATCTTTGACAAGTTTAGTAACTGTGCCACAACCTCAATGGGGGTTTTGTTTCTTGGAGACTTGTTTACTTTTTTTCTTCCCTTTTTTTTTTTTTCCCATAAGTCTGCTAAATTATTTAGGGGCTGAATTTTAAAATTAGAAGATGTGGCATTAAAAAAGCGATGAATATTTTATGAAGGGTTCTGGGATTTTGTGGTATCAAAATACATGTTGCAGCCTTGGAGACTCCAGCACAGAGCCACATGAGCCACTCCCTCCCCTCCATCTGACCTGCAGTGCCCATCACAGCTGCAGGGCAGAGCAGAGGGGTCCCTCCATCCCCCAGTGCAGGAGGGAACCCCGTGTTGCCCAAGGAACCCAAGTGCATCACCTCACATCACATCAGATTTCAGTAGTTTTCTGTTGTGGTGGTAAATAGGAACGGAGTGTTTTGTATCAGTGGAGTTCCTCCATATTTTTGAGAATGATTTTTAGATGGCAAATGTGGGGTTTGTTTTATAAACACAACAGGAGAGGCAAGGGGAGCTGCAAAAGCCACTTGATTCTGCTCCCAGCGGCACCATGGGATCAGCAAAGCTACTGGAAAGCCCAGGGGATGCTGGAGGAGCAGGAATCTGTGCAGAAATTGCAGGAATGGGGAGCACAAGTAGGGACAGGATCTTAGGAGGTTACTCTACAAAGAGAGGAACAAGAGGAATAAGATACATGAGTTTTCCTCGAGGACAGCACCAGATATCCTAGAGAGGTGTGTTTGTGTAGGCTGCATGCTGAAGTCTGTCTGTACCTCAGTGCATCCCTTAGCAACCTTTCAAGTCAGAGGAAATGTGCAGTAAGTACTCATGGTTACAGCCAGGTTTTCTCCAGTGTAATTTACCTGTGTTTAAATGTATGTAAAATAAGTTCCGACGACACTTTTTCTTATGAATTAGCAGGTCTCGCTGACACAAATCAGGAACTCCATACAATATTCAGCAAGCACATTAAATCTCCTTCTAACATGCAGCACGCTGAGATGCTCTTCCTTGTTACCAGGAGTACTGGAGGCTGGAGAAATGCCAGCTGTCCCCTCTGATGGCAACAACGACGACACAGGCAGAAATAATTAGCGCTCTGCTGCACCGCTGGTGTGGGTGGTGCTGTTCTTCAAAGCTTCTCTCCCTTTAGGTGCTATGCGGAAATCCTTGATAATTAATCAGCTCTTGGTGACACTGCAACACTAATAAATCCTTAAGAGTTGCATTTGGTGTGATGTGTAGATACACAAACCTCAGTATTGTCAGGACGGTTGTGCTGCAGATGGAGCCTGAGCTGGGGGAACAGCACAGCCCCCCTGAGGTCAGAGGAGCTCAGAGGATGTACCCACACTGCCCATCTGCCTTTGCATGCAATGTCAGAGAAAGTCCTTGTCCTTAAACCTCAAAAAAGCAGGAGCTCTCTGGGTTTCCTACAGTCTTAGATTTCAAGAGTGGGGAAGAAAATATTTTCTGGTAAAGAAAGTCTAATCTGATATAGCAGATTTTGAAAGGGGATAAATTTTCACACCAGGATACAAGCTGAAAGTTTTTCTTATGGAGCTTACAAAAATCTGGGTATTTTTTATTTATTTTCCTGTTTCCTTAATATACCCATCTACCTTTCCTGCTTTGTTTTCCATAGCAGGAGACCCCCAGCTCTGTACAAGGCTGAACTTGGTGGGATGCTGTGGCAAGAAGTTCTAGCAGTTGTCTGGAGTGCTCACCTGCAAGAGTGTGTCACTGTGCTATTTACCAGGCACTTACAGCTGACTGAACACCTGTTCTTCTTTTTTATTTTTTTTTTTTTTTCAGGAATAGGTCCTTAAGAAAAGAATTTTAAGATTCATCCTTAAGAAAGAACCCATTTTCCCTAAGGAAAAGATGAAATGAAAAAAAAATGAAAAATTTGAAAAATGAAATGGAAGTTCTTCTCTGAAGGTCTGATTCTGGAAAGGGGGAACAATTTCATACTGAGAGATGACTTCACATGTCCCAGGACAGGTAAGCTTGTAAACTTAAAAGCATGGGGAGAGAGAGCACCTCAAGCTCACCCAAGCCTGTCTTTATGGTAGCCAAGTCTGTGGGAATCCCTCATTACTTATCATTTCATAGCACCACAAAACAATTCCCTGGACTATATCAGGAGGAGGAGTTAATTTCTTTTTACCAAATTATGCTGCAATCACATTCTGCACCAGAAAATAATTTATTCCTCCACTGCAATGCTGGAGATGTTTTCTCACTTCTACAGCACCAATTTCTCTTGCTGTTGGCATATACTGTAACAAAGAGAAGGAAATGGTTTCAAATGTGTCCATCCTGCCGACATGGATTATAATAAGAGTGGAAAGTGGGCCAACATTAGCTCTCCTAGTGTCAGTAGCATAAGCCTAAGTGCCAAGCCATTTCAATTAATTATGTGCTAATAGTCTCTGGGCTGAGGCAGCGTTCAGCATATTCTATGTGTACCAGTTATACTCATCAGTTCTATTTTTTCCTTTCTGAATAAAAATTAGAAATAATCCTTCAATTCTGTGGAAGTCTTCTGTTGCAATCCAAAAGTCAATGCAGCATTTAGGCTTCATATGTACATTACCATTCCCTTAGGCCATTGTTTAGATGGCATTTGTAGGAATGTTAAACACCATTAGTATCCTGTGTCCTGCTTTGGCACCGCAAAGTCACTTCAGAGCTGTTGTGGGTAAGGTTTACAGCTACTTTGGGGCACCAGGCAGCAAAACCAGCACGAGCACGATGGTAAATAGGACCCTAATAGCCAGAAAGTCATAAGAAAGATTTTTATTTTGTAAGATACATTTTCAATTTATGGGGTTTTGTTTGGGTTTTTTTTTGTTTGGTTGGTTTTTTTTGTTTGTTTCTTTTAATGTCACCTCTTTCCCTAAGGGAATGGCTGTCTTGGTCTCTCAGGAACAGGCTGATTGACAGTCCCTTGTTGCAGTTAAAGGAGGGATGTCTTCTATGGACCTTTTTCACTGTGAAAACAAATATTTTAGAAGAGCCCTGGACTGCTCTGGAGAACTCTTAGTATGATTAAATATAGAAGTGGAAGGACAGCAAAATCACATGGTCCTGTGGCAAAGTCCCAGGAATTTTTGGTGGTTCCTCTGGTAGAAAATTGCTCTGGAGAAAGGAACTCACAATTCAGGTCTGATTTGGAAGGATTTGGGAATTTGCCCTCTGGGTTCTGTTTTAATTGTTGTTTAGCTGTAAATATTCCCTCAACCCAGAGAGGATGGCAAATATCAAAATCAGAATAATTAAATGATTGTAAGTACTAATGAAGTTTCTATATAAGCAAAGACATTTGAAGCAATAGGCTTCAGAACCATGTCAGGTCTTTATATCTATGAGATTGCAACTTAAAAATGAGACATACTTTTCTCCTACCTCACCAAAGCACAGATATTGTAAGACTAAAATATCTCTTCTGTCCAGGTAGGAGTGCACTGTAATACTCAGTATATAGAAAGATAGTAAATGTACAATAATTATGGTTATTTTGACTATTTCTCTCTCAATTAGTATTTATTTTGAAAAGACAGTGTTCTGTGCAGGTGCTCTGAGGTAACACTGTTACCCCAAGGTGAGATTATATTTGTAGATTTTCATACAAGGTGATGTACATGCAGCCCAAGAATAAAGTCAAATTTTTTCTTTTGGTGGGCCTACCTTTGTCTGTTAAGAACACTAAAAGGACTCTGGTCAAAAATCTGCGTTCCTGATCCTCATCTTTGTTCCCTATAAAATAAAGTCTCTTTGATTTTAACTCCCACACCCACCTCAAAGGCCTCATTTAGGGTACACAACCCCCCAGCACATTTTCCCATCACTGCCCCATTTATTGATGGAGAGCTGTAATTTCAGTTAAGGCTGCTTTGTTGCTTGAAATGAAGATGAGTAGAGCAGGAGGACGACTGTGGAAGGTTCTAGTAGTAAATATCCAGAGACTACTATCCCTGTCAGAAGGGATGGATGTTTCAACAGCTAGTCAGCCAATTTCACGCTAAAATTAAAGTTGTCAGTCATCAGGTGGCCTGCTTGGTAGATAAGTGATATTACAGTTTCACATACCCAACCTTTTTCTATTGGTCAGAGTGTGATGCAGAATCCTTGCTGGCATGCCATTGACACATGAAATGTAGCAATTATTGCTAGCATTTTTATTCTCAAGGTTTTTTGGCACATTGAGTTCAGATTCCCATTTGCTTGGTTTAATACATGTAAACAATCCAATTTTTCATCAGTTCTGCTCAAGAGCTCATCAGTGACTGCATATGGGTGTAATCAACTAAGCATCGTTTACTAAATCC
Source organism: Corapipo altera (assembly GCF_003945725.1). Classification (NCBI taxonomy): domain Eukaryota; kingdom Metazoa; phylum Chordata; class Aves; order Passeriformes; family Pipridae; genus Corapipo; species Corapipo altera. Next base: position 1,156,173 of record NW_020884920.1, on the reverse strand, counting down.
AAAGCTTAGTTCTTCATTTCCATCAGTTCTCACTTCTTTTTAAATTTCCTAGAACAGCTCCACATTTTTAAATAGCGTTACTCAGGATTCTCTTTTGTTTGTTTGTTTTACTCTTACTGATATCATTTCAGCGATTCTTTTCTTTTTAGTGCTTGAAGTGTAATTCTACTCTCCCCATGTAATTTCCTTGCAAAGCCAGATGGACAGAAATGGTTCCATGCCATGCTAAACCCTCCATCTTATTTATACAAGATAAATCTTGCTGCTAAACAATTCTGAAGAATGTGTTCATTATATAATATCTACTGAATTTGTCATTCAACTCATTCTTGTTTCATCTTTCATCATTCTGCTGCTCTTCTCTACACACATGTACTGGAAAAGGGGAAAAAAAATAAAAGCTGTAGAGAAGATGGTGACAGGAATCTTGTGAGATGGATGAATTTGTCTACTCTGTTTTGCCCCAGTGGTGACAAGCAGATTTATTTTCTTTTTGGTCACCCTTTTTTCCTCTTCTCCCTGAAGGATACAGAGATCCCTTGGGTTAAGCAGGAAAGCTGCTGGTACCAGTGCTGGAGAGCAGAGCACAACACCTGCTGCTCTGTGTCAGGACTCCCAGCTGACTTGCTGTGCTCAGGACTTCATGTGTCTAAATACTCCTGATGTGCACCTCTGAAAATACACGCATGGAAAAAACACATTTATTTCATTAGGAGAGTACACCGGAGGTTTTGAGAAGATGTATTTGTAGCAAGTTATCTGTGGTACATATCTGATATCTTTATTCAAGTACAGCTCTTCAAAGCAGTCCTTCAAAGGGCAGAAATTCCCATTGTGGTGCTCAAAGATGAGGCTTCAAGGCAGAGGGAGTAAAAACCCTCCCACTGCAGTCAGACATCTCAGCAGATATCAGCATTTCTCCCTCCTTCTTGCTTGCCTATTGCTGCCCTCTTATGCTAATTATGCTTCTGAAGACAGACTGTACTCCTCAGTTAGTACAGTGGCAAAAAGCCATTAGTACAAAGACAGTGGCTCATTTTTTTTACCCTTTTGCCTCCACAGTCTGTCAAAGCCTTTTAGCTCAACTTCATGTGTTCTTTGGGCCATCACCAATCTCAAAGACCAAGAGAAGGACGACCTGGGCTGTGCAGCACTAACAAAGGATCAGTCTTTCTGCTCATGCTTTCACCCCAGCCCACATGCCCTGGAGCAAGGTTGTACACCAGAGCCTATGCCTGGGTAGGAGAAGTTGTGAGGGGAAATTTCCAAGAATTTTACTCTCTGCTACAGATATTTTCACACATGCCTGGGTCAGCACTGTCCTTAATTGAAATCATCCTGTCCTCAGAGTGCTAACCCCCCTTCGTGGGAGTTCCTTCCCTCCCTGTGCTTTCTGCTTGCATGTTTGTAGCTGAGTGTCACTGTTATGGGAAGTGGCATGCTGTCTTCCAGTATTTTCTACCTCTTTCAACTGAAATATTAAGGCTTTTCCCAACAGGCCTTCCTATTTCTCCCATTTTCTGCATAAATACTGTATAAAATGCTGGGATCTCTCTAATCTGGACCCAAGTGCTTTGTGATGAGTATTAAGAGATGTCTTACAAATTACAAATTATCAGTTCTATCTCAGTGGTAAAGACTTCTGCATTTTCACTTCTTTTTCCCCCTTGCCTAAGACACTGCCTCCCCATTTTTACTAATCTTGATTTGAAAGTGCTTGAAATTCTGCTTTCAACAGCAGAAGATAAAAATGGAAAGAGAAAATGAACACCAGTTCCTCCTGTCCTGAAGGATCAGACTCCTCAGCTTCCCTTGATCATTGTTACTTTATTTGTTTCAACATAATTCCTCGTTCAATCTTACTATTCACATGTTTTATTTTCTGGGCTATTGTGTAGGACTGCTGTTTCAAGGTTCACTTATAGTAGCAGTCAGGAAGTCATGTTCTGTCCACAACATTCAGAATTTCCAGTTCCCAAATGTCATCTGTAGGAAAAGTTTGTGTAAGGAAGTACAAAAAAGGTCTGGAAATGATTATCTAAATCTGTGTAAGTGGGTTGTGGAGGCCACACAAGAATAGCCATCCCTGTTGGGTTTGAGATGGAGGAGGAAAGATGTGCTCCAGCTCATGAGTTTCCAGTAAGCAAGAGGAGTGTTGTGTCCATCAGCAGAAGTATAAACTGAGCTTGTACTTTACAAATTACTCATTTTCACCAGTCGGTCCTAAGGCCTTGATTTAGCAAATACAGCTGAAATCATTCTCTCCCAGCAGCCTCACCACCCCAGTTACAGCTCAGAGCTAACACATGCCTTCATTCGCTGGCACAATTAAAGAAAATACCCTGATTCCTTTGACTGCTTCTTAAAATAACTTCAAAGGGATTTTTATATGGTGAGTTTCTTATGGGGAAACACTACAACCAAACAGCAATGTGTTTGTAGAGTCTCATCTCTGAGAAGGAGCCGTGTTGCTGCATTATGGTCATGGTAGAGCCTTTACTGTGATGTTCTAGAAGTCAGGTTGAAACCCCTGGTTTGACTCTTAAATCCTATGCCTATAACCCAATAACAAACTGGTTTTGAGCAGTTTGTTATTGCAGTGATTTGCTACTTGATTGTACAGATAGTTAATACAAAGGGTTAATACAACTTGAATGCTTTATTAATGAAAAAATCATAGTTTACAGAGCAATATGGTTGAAAATCCTTTTGCAGTAAGAAACTAATACAGCATTTATACTGTTCGATAAGCTGGTCATGTACAAATGATAATGTAAACATAGAAACCTACCACTCTATTATGCTATTTCCTCTCTAATCATTATTTATGCACCTGTTGTCTAAGACTTCAGTTATTTGTTTAGTAACTATGTATTAGTAACTGTAGTGGTAAAGGTACCTTTACCTTTATGGATTGTTAGGCTTGGATCCAGTACAGAATAAAAATAGAGCTTTATCTATTCATACTGTTATTTTATCTATTCATACTGTCTTATGTCACCTTACATCACTTATGCTAAGGCACAAACTACCCCCCCTCCCATCTTTAACTATGGAAAAAGAATAATAAGTCAGAGGAGCTAATGAACAGCACAGTGGAAAGTTCTTATGAGGAAACTATGGGAAAAAAATGTGACCTTAATAAAACAGAAGTTGTAATCCTTAAGCACCATGTAAATTGTTTTTACAGCTGCTAAAAGGTTGAAGAACAGATTGAAGTCCCTAAGATGAAGCACTGCCATAAAGAAGCAAGTAAAAGACCCTCCCTAAAACACTCTAGACTCAGGAGTCACAGGAATAGGTAGAATAGTGCTTTGGTTGCTTCCACATATGGCTCAAAGTGTCTGTAAGCTGCAAGGCCAGTGTGAGGTGAGAACTGCTACAAGCAAAGGCTGTTAAAGTGTTCAGGACCAAAAGATGTTCTTGCAACAAGGACAATGGTTAAGCAACACTGAAGAGTGTTAACACATTAATACACTGCAGGTTTCTTTGAGATTCAAACATGAGAGTGTGAGGTGCATCCCACACAGGCACGGTGAATAACCCAGGGCAGTGGTGGCTCTGGTTGACTCCAATCCAAAAGCTGAGTGAGCAGAACTGTGACACTTCTGCTCTTATCAGGTGTCCCTAAAAACATGACCCTTGCTGTCTGCAGGTTACCATTGTTTGTACCCAAGCATGTTAGAAGGAGAGAGGCTGTTTACTCAACGGAGTTAAAATCTATGATTGCTGTTACTGCTTTGTTTGATGAAAATTACAGAGAATTGTTTCCCAAGGCTGTATTAGAGCTGTGGTTTGATCACACTGATAGCTGGTGCTTTAACAGCCATTGGTATTAGCAATTATTTGTAGTTGCTGGGACTGTTTGCAAAACTTCTCTTGCCTCACACAATCTGTTGAGAAACAAGGCTGTTCTCTGCTAGATCTCTTGACCTGAAAAGATCTCTAGTCTTTTTAAGTTTTTTAAGTAAAACTTCAGATGTATGAAAAAAATATAAGCAAAAAGGGGCAGTGATTTATTTGTTGGGGTTTTTTTAAGATTAAATTCAAGTCGACCACCTTTTTATGTACAAAATGAAGCATCTTGATAGATATGGACCACTGTTTCTCTTGTTGTTTTTCAGATTTTTTTCTTATTTGCAAAAGTGAGTTGACATTATAAAATTGCCCCTTCACTTTGACAGAAAAACTGTCTCCTGCCCAAACCTGGCTATTATCTCAATATGATGATAAGGCTTTTTTGTCATTCCATTCTTTGAGAAACAAGTGTCAGCTCACTTTGACTCACCACTGAGTCAAAATGCCAGTTTGCTTCAAAGGCAGCCTGCACAGAGCCCCAGACACAGAGGCTGTGAGCCAAGCACAGCGATCCCACCATGCTCAATCAAGCTGTGATTTTACAATAGCAATGACATGCCCATGTTAGTGGACAACAGATAATCACAGAACATTCCGGGTTAGAAGGGACCCACAAAGATCAACTCTTAAGTGAAGGGCTCACACATGGATTGAACCCACAGTCTTGGTGTTATTAGCACAAACTATAACAAGATCTGTGAATTATCCTCTGTCCCTGCTCAGAGGTTCCTGAATATCTGAACTGTGGCTCTAAGAGCTCTTCCTGTGCAATTCAAGAAATTATTTTTTTTTATAAGCAAAAAAATATTCAACAAGAATTTTGGGTTGGGAACACAAATCCACTGACCCCTGACTGTGTTTCCCAGATCTCCATCTCTCACCAGCACTGCCTGGTTTCACTTTCAAGGAGTTGGATCAAATAACAGTTCAATTGTCCTACACTGAATTGCACCCAAGCAGTGCTGGCAGTTTAGTTAACTCTCAACTTGAAGCCTCTAATGAAGGTGCTTGGGAGCAGACAGTGGGAATAACCCAAATGATGGCAGAGTTGTTCCTAACGGGGCCAAAATGTTCTCCAGAAGGGAGTGGTGTACAGAGAATGTCTCTGCAACTCACTCAGTCTGTAACCAGCTGTGCAATCCAGAGTACACAGAGCAGGGATATCAGCTGGAAAAAGGTACACATGTTAGGTTGGACCTGGTACAAATTACTTTAGAAGGAAACTTCCTCATACAAAAGATGAGTTTAGGCTGGAACACAACATAAACATTCTTTTTCGGTGTTTTTAGTGAATTTTGACAGCAGAGACCCTGTGCTAGCCTGTTCAATCATGTCAGATATAATCTTTAAGGATTTTAAAGGAAAGATTCCTAGAGGCATTTCCTGGATAACAACAAATCTCTCAAGTGGGCTTGTACCTGCAGAACAGGAATTGACTAAACCCACCAAATTCATGGTTGCTTACTTATTGACCACAGCCCATGGGCTGTTTCAGCCCCTGCTTTAGCCTGGGGAGGTGGAACTGAAGGTGTGAACTTAATTTCTCTGGCAATTCTGTGTCTGTCTCAGGCTTTTCATAGCTGATTCACACCTGAACTAAAGGCAGTGTGATGATGAGGGTGACTGAGTACTGGCATGGGTTGCCCAGAGAGGTTGTGGACTCTCCATCCTTGGAAATGTTCAAAAACCATCTGGACACAGTCCTGGGCCACTTGACTAGAGGTGACTGCTTGAGCAGGAGGGATGGACCAATGACCTCCACGGGTCCCTTCCAGCCTCAACCACGCTGTGGACTGCTCAATTCTGTGCTAGTGAGCTGTTCTGTTCAGTCCCCATTTGCTGAAGTGGATCTGCTTTTAGGTGGGAAGTCTAGGAAGTAAGTGACTATCATGCTGGTAGGTGGATGGTTTTGGAAAGCCCACATAAATGTTCCTCCAGTGTAACAGAGAAGTCTCATTCTACTTTTACCTCTCTTCTTTCTCCCCATAGGGAATCAGTGTGGTGTATTCAGCCAACTGGTCACCTCTGTGGATGTAGAAGAGGGTGAATTCTTCGTAATTTTTATTTGATTCATTTTGCATCTTTTCTTTCTTCTGGCCACCTAAAATTCTACCGAGCAGAAGACAGCTTCCCTGGAAATGAGTCATCATAACAAACCTTTCTGTGAACAGTTTTTGGGCAGCAGTGTATGGTATGTAGATAATTTACAGCATTTGCTGTTCAAGATTATAACAGTTTTTATTGGGCCTTCCAGTCTTGGGCAATACTATGATGCCCTTACTGCAGAGACCGTAAATAAATCAGATGTTTACCATGATGAGTCAAACATTATGACTTTTAAAAACTTCGTTTTCTGAAAGTATTTGCTCTTTGCTTGAAACATATTGTTCATCCTGACACATTTCCTAAGAAATCTGCAAAAAAACCCCAAAGACAAAACAAATACAAAGGAGGAAACATATGTTTTAAAATGGGAGACTAGTTCTTCTGAAAATATTTGTGTGTTTGTCTGAGTCTCTAGATATGAGCAACTTTTTCATTTTATTGAGACAGACTTGCATCCCAACTAGATTTGACATGAATAAGTAAGAAAGACCCTCCAAAATCTGGTGCTACAGGAGAAACAACATGTTGCTGTATCCAAAACATCCAGAGGGGAATTATGCAAAGAGATTAGTCATCACTGGAGCAAAGTCTTAATTTCAAGTTCCCAGGGCTGATTTACGCTGGGCCACAGCACCAACTTCTCTTCCTGTGCATGTTCCCTGTGCAATAGGAAAGGGCTTCTACCTCCCTGCACCTGATGTTGGATGAGACTTGAATCTGATCCAACCCTTGACAAACGTGTGTCTATCTGTGAATTGCAACAGCAGAGAGCTGATCTGAGGGTGGTCCTGAAATATCAGCCCAGGCTGGTGACCAGAAAGACGTGGAGCCCTGACTCAAAAACTGACCTGTCAGCTGTGAATTTAGTTGGCCACACTCATAACAACATCTACGTTACTGGATGGGAGTAAACTAAACACATCTGAATTTCTGCATAAACTGAGATAACTCAGGATTGCTCTGTCACAAACCTGCTGTGAACTTTCAAATATTGACTGACAGTACCCTTTTCTGGAACACAATAAAAGCTGTAATTATTAAACAGCTTGTGGTTGCAGAGGAAAGTCTAAAAACGTGATGCAAGGGTATATGGATGGCTGAGAAATTGAGAAATAATAAGAAAAAAAATCAAATTAAAGGAACCACAGGCTATGTTAGTTTTAAAAAATTCATGACCTTGAAAGAAATTTAGGGACGGTCAAATTCTTGAAGCAGAATTTACTGACTCTGCTAATTTGTCTTTCTGGCAGTTGGTGCTGACAACAAGCTCATAAAGTTGTACATAATTTTAGAAAAATAAGCAAAGAATAATTTAGTGTGTTCTGTAGCTTCTATTGATTATTTCTGGGCTTGAAAACAAGCTATAAAGGAGTTAATGCAATTGCTACAGGGGCGACTCCACTGTCTGTGCTCTGTGCTGCTGGAACCACACCACCATCCCTTGATGGGACTGAGCTGACTCATGGTTTATCTGGAAAAGGAGAGTTTCCCATCTGTGTTGCTTCTCACTTCAGTTTAACTCCCATAAGCTGCTCAGGGAATTGCCTTCTGCCTCATGATCCTGGTGGATGGCACGTTTTGGGTGTTGTGTTTTCTTCTCTCCCAACTCTGACCGACCCAGGGAGCAGCCCAGGATCTGCAAGCATGGATGGCATGAGGGCACCTGTGGGCACTCAGCCACACATAGGGACGGGCAAAGCAAAATGAGTGGGTGTTCAACAGCCTGAGCCATGCAAGGGCTGGAAAAGAGAATTCATTGAGGAGGGGGAAAGGGAAAAAAAAAAGTTTGGGTCTCCAAATCCCCCTCAGCAGGCTGGAAGGCGTTTCCTGTGGGCTCCCTTGGGAAAGGTTGTGCTCCATGGAGAAAAGAGCTTGTTCCTACATACTGGCAGGGGAGCACACTGGGGCAAGAATGGCTGCAGAGAGAGAAGAAAAAGAAAGTCAAATATAGAAAAAACGAAACTGAGAAAGGAAGCTCAAAGAGGGAGAAACAATGGCAGCGCTGTCAGGAGCCAAGGACCCGAAGACATCGATCTTATCTGTGCAAGTAGGAGGGGATCTGATAACACACAAGGTGGTTGTTGTCTTTGCACTCTGTCCCGTGTCCTTTAATAGGTATATGTGAAACCTGCAACTCCACAGCTGGTGTTTGGGGCTGTCAGCCCAAGGAGCTTTCACTTCCCATTCATTACTGCCTGAGTGAGCTGCTGGGAAGCCACGGAGCACAAAGCAGTACCACTCATGCTGCTGTCGCTCCTATTTTCTGCTCCATGAGCCACAGAGGAGCAAAGCAAAGCAAGAGGAGGACAGGGGAACCAGACTGCCTGGACACCTCATCACAGCTGAGATTTACCCTTCTCTAAGGGAGCTGATGGAAGAGGTTATGGCTGGGTTGCTCTACATTGGTTCCATTTGGATTTGGAGGATTCACTGGTTTGGGCTTGTTATTGAGCAGCAAAAAAAAAAATAAATCTTTATTTTCTACTGTGCTGTACAAGCATTTTTGATGAGAGGTGCAGGGCTGGCAGAGAGAGCCTTCCTGAGCATATCCAGATGGGATTGGGCTGGCACGTGCCTTTCTCACCTGTGTTGTTGCAATGGGCCATTTTGCCTGGTGTGGGGGAAACAGCAGGAGATTTCTTTTCCCTGATTAAGTGAATAATTAGATCTATTTCAGTATTTAAAGAGATTGCTAAACATTATAATTTCAAGAAAGCCAGAAGAGCCAGCTTGGGTTGATGCCAAAAGTGCTGTGTAGCCCTGAGGGTGGGAGTGAGGAACCTGACTCCAGGCTGTACCAGGGACTTTCTCAGTCTTTTTAAAGGTAGTAAATTAGGCTCTTAAATGTTGTTCTGAATGCTGAGAGCTCAGGCCCAGCCTAAGGTCCTTCATTTGCATGTTGTTTCCCAAAAAATATCTTGTTTCTGCAACTGCCCTTTAGCACATCACTGTGTTCTGCCTGTGTTTGTCAGCCAGCCTGGAGGAGAACATAGCAGCTTCTGGTGGTTGTTCTGTGCAGGATCAGGACCTGGGATCTTCTAGAGATTGTTCTTTGGTTTCCACCTGCAAATTAGGAGTTCCAGCACCTTCCTGCTTCAGGGGTGCGCTGCAAACTGAGGGCTGCTGTAGGTTGTGAAGTGTGAAGATGCATAAGGTAAGAGAGATATACCAATGTGTTTGGGGTTATTTGTTAGAGTCTGCTCTCTGTATTGTTGGAGAATGAGCTAAGGCACAAAAAAAAAAAAAAGAAACTATAATTTAAAAAATTATTTCTGTGGAAATTACTGTTCATCTCCTGGCTTTGTGCTCTTTTCTCTTGGTCCTACCCTTCTGAGGTTTTGTATGGCAGCACTGGGCCCCTGGTCCCACCTGTGAGATTGAGCCATGACTGTGCTTACAGACTTCCTGATGCAATTTGACCTACAGGGCTTGATTTTGAAGAGGCTTTATTGATTTGTCACTTAGTAGAGAAGTGATAAGCCATCCTTTTTTCTAGTGGAGATCCTCCTGTCTCTGTAGCCTCAGCACAGCATCCGCTGCAGCCACGTCTCCTGCAGAGAGGTGAAAGTTGAACGTCTTTTTGGAGCAGACTCTCAGGGTTTCCAGGCCAAATCTCAGCTCTTTTCAACAGCCAGTGAAAACAAAATGTGAGCTCCTGAGGTCTGGGATTTATTTTGTTACTTGTCTGTGACTCCAGGCACAGCAGGACCTTGATCTGCATTGGGAGACCTGACGCATCACCCGAATAACGGAGGGATCGTGGGGCTGCAAGACCCACCCAGAGGCCAGCAGAGTCATGTCTAAAGGTCAGCTCAACTGCATCTACACTGCTCCTTACTGTTGTTCCTTTTAGGTGTCCTCAGAAACACCCTCCACTGCTGGCCCCCTCAGCCAGGGATACAACATCCAGTCCCAGGTGCAGGGAGCGCTGACCAAACTCAGCGGCTTTTCAATATCAGCTCCTGCTTCAGCAGAAGAGAAGTGTCTGATGAAAATGCAGTCCTTATGATGTATTTATGGTGTGTTGCCAAAGGGAAAAAAGCCTGAGTAAAAGCAAGGGATTGTTTTTTTCATTTTTTTTTGGACAAAAATGTTTTGAGGCAAATTTGTGGAACAGTTTCACACAAGAAAGCTGGTCAAAACTTGAAAAAGAAAACAAAGTAATTTAGTCCTTCTTTTTTTTCCAGTCCAAAATACCCCATTTTTAAATGTGTCCATGATATTTTAATTATTTTTTTCTGGATCAAACAAACCAAAAGTGCTTCAGCTTAAGGCTGAGCAAGAAAGCTTGGATTAGCCCCAAATGATGGTGTTTTGTTGTTCAGTATTTCATTTTCCTGAGGCCAGCAGCACAATCATTTGGCATCAATCAAAAAAAAAAAATGCTTTCAATTCTTTGCTCATTTGTGGTCTGATAGATCCTCCCTGCTTCCCTACCAGTTGGGTCTGTCATACTGTGGCAGACCTCCACATTTTTAGGGTTTGTGCCTTCAAGGCTACAACTGCTCTAGAATTAGAGAAGCCAGCCTTTCCAAATGCCTGAGGCACTCCTTCCCTGTCCTGTCTGATTCCAACACCCAATTTGTTCTGACCATGGTTCCCTGTGCCCCCTCATCCAGCATGGAGGAGTCTCACCCCCAACACAACAAGATTAGTTCAATTTCTACTGCTGCAGGGTGTAGTAACTTTAAAAAGAAAAAAAAAACACTTCTGAGAAGTAATTTATTCCATTGTTATTTGGAATAGTAGTTGTAAAAATAACAATGATGAAAACAAATATTAATATTTGTTATTAATATTTGGGCCAGTGCTAGGGGCAGGCAAAATCACTGCAACTGCTGGGAGCATAAAGACAGCTCTGACCCAGCTGCTTTCTGTCCTGGTTAGCAGATGCCTCCTTTGCCTGTGGAAAAGCCCTGGAAAGCACATGCTTCTGCTTCAGAGAGAAAGAGAAAAGGCTGGGGGGCACCAGTGGCTGCCAGAAGTAGGATCCCTCTCACTCCTCTTACCTTAGGGAGGCCAGAAATTGTTGTGGCTACTTGGACATGAAGCCTTGAGCTGCTTCCCCTTATGCAGTGTTTTGCATCCAGGAGTTTTATAAACTCCCATGATAATTCCTAAATCTGAGAACAACAAAACAGAGCACACCTCAGGCTTATGTCTCAGAGCACTTTGCAAATATGTTGGGTTTTTTTAATAATTCCCTTTAACATAGGAAGTGAGGTAAAGGAAGGGTTATTTGGCTGACCCAAATGAATCTGCCAGGCCAGTGGCAAAGCTGACTGCAACATTAGTCTTCATTTACAGAGCCATGAGAGAATCCATAACTCAGTAGCAGTGTACATTTTCCCATCCTCTAGATAAGATACAGGGTAGTCCATCAAAGTGTTTCTTTATTTGTACAGCAAACTGGAGGTATTACTTATTTTGGGGTGTTACTTACTTTTGGATGTTGTTTTCAGGGGGAGGGGGAGTGGCAAAGGGGAAGAATTCATTTATAATGCATCATCCAAATACTAATATTATCAGAGCAGAGGTAACTGGTCAACACTCAACCACCTCAGTGTGCAACCTAAAGCAGGAGTAAAGACCATTGTTGTGTTACGTGGTGGGGCAGAAGGGGAAGGGAGCTGTGCAATGAAGTGCAGTGTGTGATGTATAAGGGTTTTTCTTTTTTGTCCTTCCCCCCCAACACAATAAAATCTCCAGAGATGTCAGACACGGGCAGGGCAAACAGCTGATCTCTGTTTGCATTTTGGACGTGCCTCTCAGTGGGTGGGTTTTCCAAAATGTGTCTATAATTGCAAAGGAACACAAGTGCAGAAAGCTCCTGGGAGCTCAGCTAAACCACTTCCCTCAGCTGGGTTGACTTAACAAGATCAAATACATGTGAACAGGATGAGAAGTCACAGGTTTAAACTGCTGCTCAGGAAATTCAGGTTAAACGTTAAGAAAAACTTTCTAACAGTGAGAACAGTTGAATATTAATAGAAATTGCCGTGGGAGGTTGTGTACCTAGTGCCACTGGAGGCTGCTAAGAACAGGTTAGAAAAACATCTGTCAGGAATGATGTAGGCAGAGTTGGTCCTCACTTGGGGAAGAAGTATGAATTAATTGTACCCCCAAGTTCCCTTTCAGCCCAATTTTCTCTCCTTCTGCAAAGTTGCATAGTAGTGGTTGACAGATAAATTATAATATTACAATTTATTTTTCTTTTCTAAAGTATATATTTTGAGTTCTCTCTCCAGTGTAGTATGAATACAGGTTTCAGTCAGGAAAGGTCCATAAGCAAATAAATCTCAGAATTATTAAACCGGCAAGCAAGACCAACACCATTTTTTTTAAGGGAATGACTTTTCAGCAGGGAAAAAATAAAGCCTCAAAGAAGGTGTATCAACCTGGGGATAATCACTGCTATATTAAGAAAATAAATCTAGAGTGTATCAAAAGTTCATATCTTTGGGGAGAAAAGAGAGGTAAAGAAGAGAAAGAAAAGCACAGATATCATTAGAACAAAACCCTAGAAGAGGAAAAAGCCCTAAACAAATTAAATTATACATCTAACAAGCACAAACAGACATCTACTTTCAAAAGAAATTTAACCCAATTCTTCAAAGAAACAAAACCCAGCAGTAATTAGTAAGCGCTTTTATCTCTTCTGGATTAGAGTATCCAATAAAGCTGAATTCCTAGAGGTGATGTTCCTCCTCCCCAAAATATGAATCATTAGAAGATGTTGTGCAAGGCTTTTGCTGCTTCAGCCCAATAGGACGCCACTGAAGTCGAGCAGCTTGGGCTGTGCTTATTCTGCATATCAAAAAATCAGTTGTGGCCAGACCCCGAATGCAAAGACGAGAAAAAGAAACTTGGGGAAACTGGGACTCCTCCTTTGATGTTCTGTGAGTTAGGAATCAGGCCTTAAAATCCTGCTAATCTCCAGGGTTTTGACACAATACTAAAGTTTTGTAACTTCTTCAGGAGAGTGAAGTGGGAGTGTAATGTAGGAAGGAAATATGGTAAGAAATAAAATTCCTTCTTCTTTGCTTGGGTGCATGTGCCCTGGCCACAGAAAGTGAAAACAGTTCCTTGCTTATAAACTGAACATCGTGCTATGGCCAAGACAGGTAAAACTCTGTGGAAGCAGAGTGCAGACCTGTATTTCAGATCACTTGAAAATGCAACTTCAGAACTCTCAGTCAGAGAAGGATGTAGATCCCTGCCATAACTCCAAGGCCTTGGGAAAGCTCTTATTTACTTTTTGTGGAAGTTTCATGCCAGGACTAAGTGACTTCTGCTTGTCAATCAGTAGCTCTTTTTTTGACATGAATAAATACACCATAAAACCCTGACAGAAAACTTGTCATGTCTCACCCATGTGTGCTCACGCAACAAGTATTTCAATGTGTATTTGACTTTTCTTTATGCCTCTGAAGTTTCCAGTGCATCCCCTGATCCTGTAAGTGAAATGGGAGGCTGGTGGTCCAGGAGGGATTTGCCCCCATGTGTGACCATGGTTTTGCTGTGAAGTGATGGGCAGTGAGGGTGGGAAAACCCAGCTCAGGCAAAGCTGGTGCTGTCTGCTGTCCTTCCAAAAAGGAACAGAAAAGTGAATCATCATAGAAATATAGGTCAGGGTAGAAAAATACAACTCAGGAATGTTTTCAAACTGCTTTGGAAAAAATGAAGGTCAATTCCTGTGCTGCTGCCTTTTGACTTTTCAGTCAAGAAACATAGTCCTGGTAGCCCAAAATCTGCACACTGAGCTGAGTGGATGATAAGCACCCAGATAAAGTGTGGCAGAGTTTGCCAGATATTTTCTCCAGCCAATTCCTTCAGCCCAAACATGCTCATCACTCTTCTGTGGATTTAGACATTTCCCAGTGGGTAGCCTCTTTTCCTTTTGTTCCCATGCTTCAAGAGACAAAGTTAATCTGTCTCAGCAGAGGTGCCCAGGCCCTGGGCTGTCAGCAGGGTTCATATCAGTGCAATTAATCATCTGGTAGTTGCTGTTCTTTCATTTCCTTTTGCTAACTTGTGTTCCCAGCTGTCCTCCCCTGCTTTGAGGCAGAGATCTCTCTGACTGACCTGTATGGGCAGCAGTAAGAGGCAGCTTCAGGCTGTGCATGGGAAGGGAGAGCTGCTGTGCCAGTCCTGTGGTGGCTTTAGCTGTGCCTGAGATGTGGGGCAGCTCCAGCCATCACCAGCTTCTCACCAGTGCATCAGTTCCTGCAGTCTTGGAGCCTCTGCAGCCCAGGACCTCCCCAGGAGTGGGATGCCATTTCAGAACTGAAAACTTGTCCCTTGCCCAAACTTCAGACATGTACCCTTTGCTGCTATGCCTGTTGCAGCTTCCCATGCCACAAAGCTGGGTAGTTCCTGTAAAGCCAAAGAATTTCCAGCTTTTTTCCTTACATTAATACATCACAGATAACTTAGGGTTTGGGTTTTTTTTCCAGACACATATCTAAGTAAGAAGACATGTTTCTTTCATTCTCCACAGTTATCACACAGAAGACATACCATTATTCTGTGATCCTTCTAAAAATCTTTCTTTTTTTTTTCTGTATTTCTATTTCTAATATATTTTCCTTTATTATTGAGATAAATTCCTGAGATTAAATGAGCTGAGGTTGTGTTGGATAAGCTTATTATTCTTATTAATACTGAGATAAGTTTCTGTAATTAATAACAGGTGTAATTATTAGTAATATTGTCATTTACTGTTTATATACTGTTGTGTGTGCACAATTCTTTCCAAACAGGTAAAAATTATTGCTGTTATTTTATTGCAACCACCATTGGTCTGCCAACACTGCTCCTTTCTCTCATTCTCTGTCTCTTTTCAGGAGGTTTGACCACATCAAGCAGTGCCTTAGGTGACAGAAACCTGAGGAAAGGTGGGATGTGGATGTCCTGATGACAACCTGAGCAGCAACACGGGAAGCAGAAGTAAAAACATGAAACTAATGCTCTCTCTGTATCCTAGGTAAGTCTCTAAAGGGAGGCAGAGGAACCCATATACATAAAAGTGATGTTCTTCACTATTACAGAGTGGTGAGCCATTATGAGGGTTCATTCTGTGCCCTGGGTTCTCTATGGAGGCAGTCAGGACAGCCACAGCACTTGGTCCTGCAATTACAGTGTCTGGTATGGAGTGGGTGTCTCAAGTGCCTGGGATTTTTTAATAATTTATTTCTATTTCTACTTTATTTAAGCATTGTGGTATCTCTCTGATACATTTATCGATCAAAGTGGCACTACTTTTGCAACAAGAAAATCAGATCTCATTTAACTTTGTCTGAAAAGTAGAACTGGTAAATCAAAAATGTGTGCAGAGTAAAGGCCATGAAGGTGAAGACAGAGTGCTGAGGTTTAGTGGTAGGATGTGTCTGTCTGTTGTAGCTACTTTAACTGTGCTTCCAAATTAAAAAGGAGAGATCCTAAAAATAGATTGCTAAAAGCCTTTTCTTATTCCTAGGCCAACTCCAGAGAGGCATATTCAAATCCAGCCAAAGGGAGTGTCACATTTCTGAATTGTACCAGGAGCTCCCTTGCTCTGAGTCCAAAACTGATCTCAGAAGCTCAGACCAAGCTGGGCTAAGCCTTCCCAAGCCCAGTATTCCTGTGACCCCAGCTGAAGTCCTGGCGAGCGGTCAGCTCCCTGAGCAGTGAGATGCAGAGCAGTCGGATCAGGTGCTGCCTCTCTTTGCCACATTCCCACGCTTGTTCTGTCATCTGCAGAAGGCAGCATTCCCACTATGCTGCAGCAGAGATACTGCTCGGTGGCTGCTGTTGCTGATCTCCCCTAATTACCAGAAACATTGCTTTAAGAAGTTACAACTTCCTGGCATGATGTGAAAAACGAACCGTTTAAGAGTTGAGTAATAGGTAATTGCAGGCTGCAGCATCTTTAATCACTTTCAATTTTAAGTACATTTTTGAAGAGCGTGGCTCATTATTACCTGGCAGATCTTGATGGAGTTCTACATTTCTGGTAGCCTAGATCACAAATGAAAAAAAGAATTTTGCATACGGGGTGTAATGGTTGGCAATTACAGCACAGCTTAACTCCCTGCTCTGCTGTGGGCTTTCCTGTGACTGTGGAAAAGTCATGGAGACATTTGTGTGGAAGGACTATAGTGCTGCAGAGCCTACCATTTTAGATCACCTGAACTCCAGGTCCTGTGAAATCTGATCCATAAGGCATATAAATTTATTATAAGAAAAAGAGTGACCCATGAGAGGCTGTGTGTAGACACAGAATTTTAGACATTAGCCAGCAGAAAAGGCTGTGCATCAGCTTCATGACTGCTCAGAGAAAGGTGCTGAACTTCTGAGACCTCCAGCCAAGAGCCTACTAAGTCCAGTTAGTTTAGATCTGCACTTCTTGCAGTACAAATCCTACGTATAAAATGAAGATAAATCTTCTCATGGAAATGCACTGATAGCAGGAGCTCAGCTTTAGCTTTCAAGCAGTGTATATGCACACATTTAATAGAGAAGGAGAAAAATGGACATATTCTTTTCAGTTACTATCCCCACAGCATGTTCTGGCTCTTCTCCCATCCTCTGGCTGCTCTTCCTCACCCAGCACAATCATTGACCAGCATGTTTTCAGCCCAGGCGATACTTTTGCCTGATACTTTGAAAGCAAAGAAACGACACCACCTGGCTGGAGATGAAGCCTGGCTCCAGACAAGGCAGATGTCACTGCCCTTCATTCCATTTTCCTGAGAGTGGTGTCTTGAGCAGCAGGACACACACAGTCCTGGGTGCTGCCCTCCAAATGGCCTAAAATAATTGTTATAATCCCCTGTTGACTTTGTTACTGTTCATCTGCAAATGCCCTAAATTTGTTACCAGCATGTTGATGGAAGCTGTTTTCCTCCCACTTTGTATTGCCAATTACATTTCTTGCCAGCAAATGGAGTCCTCTTCCCACTCCTCTTGTGGCAGGGGAAGGATTGATCCTCTGCCCGTAGCAGTGCACAGGGATGTGCATCTGACCACCCATATCCTATGTGTCCAGGCATTATATACTGCAGTGACCTTTGGGGGAGCAAAGGGAGGGACAGCAGTCCAAGGATTGGACAAATTACATGTTTTAAAATAGAATTTATATGCTGGAGTAGGGAAGGAAAGTATTTAAAGGACTCCCCGCACCATCAGAAACCTGGCCACATATATGATTGGCACTTGCACTGCTAATGAGACCATTTCTATTATAATGAGCTCATTACTATTTTTATTGCTATTGTATTTTGCATGTTTCACAAATCGTGCAGGGAGCTGCTTTTTGTTTCCACTTTCTCTTTCTACCTTGGAAACTCTCAGGGCAATCCCAGTGGCTGCATAACACAGATGAATGAATTAAACCCGTGGAGAGACCGAGCGGGGGTGGCTGCTCTTAACTGGTCATGGAGGGAGAGGGAGAGAAAGGAGAGGATTGGAGTCATGGCTGGAAACTAATTCAGCAAGGAGTTATCACACTGTTCTGAAACCCAGTGACATTTTTATGAATGTATCTCCTATTCAGGAATGTCTGCACAAAATTAGTCTGCTCCTGAGAGAATACTTGGTATATAGATTATTCTCTTTGTCAACTGTTTCTTCCAAATATTGATTGGGATCAGGCTTTGTTTCTCTGCCATTTTGCAGTATTTTGCTTTAATAAATTTTGAGTATGATAACACAAAGAAGTGTTGGCTTTGCAGCAGTGTTCAAGTTTCCAGTGTTGCTCAACTAGTCTGATTCATGTCCCTTGAGATCCTCCTTTCCTTTTTTGAGTTCCAAACACATGTGCAGTAGGACAGACCCCAGAGACAGCTTTTGCTGGCTGCCAGTGATCCCACTGGCTTGGTTTGCTTTGGCTTCAGCTCCTTACCATTACCAATTCCAGTTGGCTTCTCAGTAGCCACTTCCTCAGCTTTAGCTCTCAGTGAATAGCCAACACCCTGCAAATAATCCACTGCTGACTTTCAGGCTACTTGGCTTCACCAGTGCAGCATGAGGTGCAACTCAGAGAGGCGACTAAAAGGGGCAGATCCACCGCTACCCTATGGAAGCTTTCAGAAACTTCTGGAGTGAAAATGAGTCATCTCTGCAAATCACCTGCTGGAAAATCATATTGCTGTATCATATGGTTGCCACTAACAGGTGTAATCACAGGAGATTCTGATGGAGCGGAGAAGACATTAGGATGCATAGTTATGGAGCTGGTTGAGACTTGCTCTGAACTCTCGCTAAATGCTGTAATTCCATGGATTTGACTTAGAGAGGACAGACCTGTGGATCTGAATCACCTTGGATGTTACTGATTGTAGGACCAGCATGGTTTAACCTCACCAGGCAGGTGAGATGTACCCAGTATGGAAATGGCTATTTGCCAGAGTGCATTCTTCACCTTTGCCATTGGCCAGTAGTGAGGAAGTCGACTGTGACTGGATCTGACTTCAGAAAAGGATTTTTCTGTGCATGAAACCCCTAGACCAAATATTTTCTTTGCCTATACAATTCAGACATATTTTGCAGTCATGTGTGCAGTCCAAGAATTGCCTAAGAAAATTAAATGTCACCAAAGAACACTAATGTAAAAAAAAAAGTGTGGGAGTACATCTGCTTGCTGTTGGAGCTACCAAGCTGCATTTTGAATTTCAGGTTTGTTATTTTGTTAGTTTGATGTTGTAGCTCTCTGACAAGCTCCTTCTGTCTCACTCATTTCCTCTGTGTCCTCTGGCTGCTGAGACATCATCACTCTTTCAAGCCCAGGGTTAGGGCTGGCCTGTTTTTAATACTCTGAAGACTTTGGTGGCATCTGGCAGTAGTACTGCCAGCTGTTGCAGAGAAGATAAAGAAGAAAGGAAAGAAAGACATCAACATTAAAAAAAAATAATAAAACCAGGCGACTGGGTGTGTTCAAAGTCTCAGTTTCACAAATTTATATTGAAGAAAAATTTGGATAAAGAACTTCTGTGCCTTTCAAATGAACCTTCTCCTACCTTGCTTGAATAGCTCACCAAGGGCAGACAAGATAGAAATAATAAATATATAGAGAGACAGAAAACATGCTGCACCTCCTTCAGGAATTCAGGAATTACTTAAGTGAAACTAAAACCTGTTTTCCCCAGCATCTTAGAAATGTCTCTGTGTTATTGTTCTTTTTTGAGCTTTGTGCTGCACTGATATTTTATGTTTAATAACATGTGGAGTGAAATAGGAGAATTAACAAGAATTTTGCTTCTGGCAAGATTATCTACAATATCTGCTTTTGGCTGGATGTAACAAGTGTCTTTTCTGCAGGTGTCTGTGGGTGCTTTGGGGTTTGAGACAAACTGCTGTGGGATTTGAGATCCTGCTGCAGAAACCAGCAGGAGTCAGCTGAGACTGGTTCCTTCCTTAGGAAAGGAGGGAAAGGAAAGAGAGAGAAGTAAACTGTCACCCTTTTAAATTGGTCCCATACAATCATAATCCCAAGGGAATTCTCTAAAAACTAATGCAAATTGTCATCCATCAGTCTTTCCCCCATGGAGCTGCTACAGGCTTCAAAAAGGAGCCTTTTCCCTTTTCAGCTCCTCTCAAATTCCACCTTTTTTTCCCTGATTCTGATACCTCTTGGCGGGTTCCCATCAGCTCCTTAGTCCCTTGCCAGTGCTGGATACCAAGGTCACTATACAATATTCATACAAATTGTCTCTCTCTACAGGTTCATAATAGCTATAATACAGAAAACGCAAAAAGAAGCTTATCCAGGCTGGTTTGGCTTTTTGCTTGGTTTTTTTGGTGGTTTTGTTGTTGTTGTTGTTGGTTTTTTTTTAAGAATCTGCAAGTTTTTACTTGTGACTGCTATAGTGAAAACCTCAGTGTGTGATCCCAGAATCCGGAAGGATGGGATAAAAATGTGAAGTACATCTTTTGCAAACCACAACAGGGTTTTGGCAAGTGAAGTGTCAAAGCAGGAGCCTAGAATGGAAAAAATCCCACATTAGTGGGTGCTGGTTAGATCTTCCTTTCCACTGTTTCTTTGTATATTTATTATAGTTGCTACCAAAACTCCCTCAGTTATGCAGTCCCTGGGGTTCAATACATCTTACATTGCAGCTTATCTGAAATGCTTGTATCATACAGGACACAAGAGGAATGCTGGGGATTAAAGTGACAGGGTGGCCAGCATATAAAATAGTCAAGAATTCCAATAACTGGATGACAGATTAACTTATTTTTAGAATGTGACTGACAGGTGATGATTGAATAGTGCTGTGTCCAGTTAGCTCTTGTGGACCCGGTAAAACAATAGTGAAGACACTGAAAAACTGATGTCACTGCTGACTGAAGACAATATTCTGGTCCTGTATGGCATTTCTGACATGCAATGATCCAAGTGTCATCTTTTGCTCAGTTTTTTCATGGCTCATTTCTCTTTTTTCTGGTTCTTTTGCCTCTCAGCTCATGGCAGAAGGAGGATAAAATGTCACCCCAGGATACTTCTGTAGCAGTCCCTATTGTGCTTTTCTCTTCCCTTTGAAAGAATGAAAATTCAACACAACTAAGTTATTACTCCATGAGTGCAATAAGAGCTATCCCAAAGACCAGGCTAAGCACCAATATGGTGTTAGTGAGCACTGATTCTAAACACTCCTAGGGAAGATGAGGGCAAAAGATGAAGTCAAATGAAGCTGTTAAGAACAACCATATTTGTGCAAAGTCAGTGCCCCTGGTATTTTTGCACCATTTGTTTTCTTTCATTATTAATGAGGGAATGCTTTGTTTCCCCTGTTCCTCTGGATTACAGTTGTGATTCAGCTGTCATATCAACTTGGAACTGGGGCAGTAAAAAATCACTGTGCATTACTGCTTATTGGACTTGACCTGATGTTCCATAATTTGCTGAAGAGGACTTACAGCTTTCATTCATGTCCTGGTCCAAACTAATTATTGCAATTCTAAGAGAGGCAGTAGTGTAGTTATGGTCTTGGTTTCCTTGTTTATTCCTTTTCTGTAGGTTCTCAACAATAAAGATATATTGCAGTGCAGCAATTCTCTGGGTTACTCTGCCACCTATGTGGAAACAGAACAAAGATAAAAGTCTTCTGTAGACTCTTGGCCTTGATTCAGCCAGTTTGTTTGTTATCTGAAGTACATTCAGTAGCAAATTACACTGGAAGCTGTTCTTTTGGATTTTCTATTTGTGTGAGGCAAGGTGATGTGAATTTGAATTCACGTCAATGATCTCATCAGGTTTGCCATAGGTAAATATATGCAGACATATAATGTTTTCCTCTGGAACATATCTATGGGTAGTCTGCAAACAAAATTGAAGTTTACCTCTTACAGGTAAGTTTTTGAAACATGGCCCTATGCATATGGGTTCTACATTTTGCTTGCTTGCTTGAGCCATCAAAATCAAACCTGTCCTGAGTTCCTCCAGACAGAACCACCTCTCCAAAATGATTCATACTGTGATATTAAGTAACAATGTTGAATTTCCTAGCTAGTCTACTGTGCTATTCAATTAGGGTGCCTCTCCAAATCACCTTCAATAGCATCATTGTAACATATGGGTTGAGATTTAGACTTACGGCCCAAACACAGAAGCAAAGTACATCACTAATTTTCTGCACACACGGAGAACCACAGCACACAGGCAGTGTGCTCAGACAGGGAGACAGGTCCTGTTTTGTAGGAATAGAGCATCCACTTATTTTTTATATAATTTGTAGATATGTAATGAACAGCAGTTTTACTGCTGGAGAGACATTTAGAGTTCAAAATTCACATGTGTTGCTCACTAATCTGCTTGATTTGGGCTGTCCTGAGAAATGCAGTGCTGACTCTGCACTGAGTTCCAAAGCACTGAAGGACAGATGCACAGCAAAGGTTCTACTTTGGGTGGGCCTCTTCTAAAACATGCAGTTTCCTTGTACTGAATGAGGCTGCTGGGCTGCAATCAGCCATTGCCTTTTCTTGTGCTCGTGGCAGACCATAGCCTAGAACCCTCTGCAAAGCAGAGTCTGCACTTGTAAACACGCCATGAAAGTGGTCAGTTTGTCCAACAAGGGAAAAATAACCCTTAAGCAGAACATTTCCTTTCCTTCTTGTTTCCTGCCATGACACACACTGGGCAAGTTTTTCCTCCTTCCATTCCTTGGCCCCAGGAATTCTGCAGTCATCAACAGATGCGGTCTTAACTTCACATTTTAGTCTCTTCATTACCCTTCCCCTGCCTTTTCAATCCACACGAGCCAGGAAAGCCTTGTGGAATGTGCCCAACATTTAAAGCATAGCTGGGTGTTTCACACGCTCCCCAGCTGCGAGCAGGATTTTGGTTCAATTAAGAATAGATCCCCTCCCACTGACTTGGTTCCACAACCTAATTCAAATGTTAACCCTGTAATGCTGATGTTGTGGATTTTCTGGCTGATTTGGGGGTTTTGTGGTAATGTATTTGTTCAAAGAAATGTATTTGTTCAAAGAGAATAGATTCAATCTATAGATACAAACTGGGATTAGTGAAAGAGGTCACCCCCCCCAACCCTGTTCATCTTCGCAGTCTCTCATTTAATTTCAACATCAACAAAGCCTGAATTTTAATATTATTTGTTATATTTAGGGCAGATGACCTACCCAGTCAAAATAAGAGATTAGGAATTCATCTTTTAAGGCTTTATGCAAAAAAATTTGACCCTGGCTCAAACACTTGGAGTCCATTTGTATGTAATTGTAGAATCAGGACAAGAATCTGAAGAGAAGAAAATGAAATGATGGTACTGGAGATCTTTGGGGTCTGATTTAGTTTTTTTTCCCTGCATGACAGATTCTGTACACAGAAACCTTGATACAGAGGGTGGTTCCTTTGTGAATTGGGGTATTTGTACCAAACAAGATTACTCAGGAGCAATAAGAATGACCCCAGCCACTGTTTGCTGCTAGAAACGTTTCAAGTGGATAAGGACACAGAGTTATTCCGTAATGACAAGGAAGGAAGACCACATGCATTAAAGTGACCGGTTAATAATCAATTCCTGCTGTGAAAACTTTTGTCCTACATTTGTGTGGAAAAATGCTTATAAAAATCAGCATTGTTTCACACATGGAAAAAATGACAGTTCATTCAAAAATAAATAATGCAGCCAGCATTTTATGAAATCCCAGTGTTTTAAAATAACACCTAATTTAATTGCACCCATCTTTTAAAATAATTAAGAACGAGAGAATAATCAGTTTTCCTTTCATTGTAACCTTATTGTGTGAATTGTGAAAGCATTTTTTATCTGGTTTGCACCCACAGCTTCAACTTTAAAGGTCATCGTGTTTTATCAAGACATCATTTTGTGACAGCTTTTTTAGTATTCTTAGTGGCACTAGCAGTATGTAGAGGCTGATCTTTCTTCAGAAACAGCAAAAGAAGTAAGTGATTTATATATATAACCTAAAAATAATGGATATTCCTTTCATATTTTAATTTAGCACTAATTAGCTGGGAAGTTTTGCATATGTATTTAGAACAAAGGGAACAGATCTGGCCTTCTGCGTTTATTTTGTTACTGAATTTCAAGAAATTAAACAACTCTAAACCTCAGAAAAAGAAGAAAACTGAACGCAATAAATGCTGTAACAAATGAAATAGTGATTTTAAAATTCAGTGATATAGAGAATGACAAGAAGACTAAAACATTTTTGAGAAGTCAAAGAGCCCAGATTGTGCATCAATAGCTGTATATGTGAAAGGACAACACAGAAAGCAAATATAAAAATACTGAAATGTTCTGGATTACTGGAAACAAATCACTTTTGGAGAAGAGGAAGGCAGAACTTCTTCATATTGTCAGTGGTGCCCACTTGCCACTGATGCAGCTGGTGCTGCAGGCAGCACACACTCCGTAGAATTTCAAAAGGACATTGATGTGACATCTTTGCATAAGAAGTAACAGATCTCAGGTTTCTCAGCAGCACTTGCAGTTGTGAAACTCAGTTTTGCCCCTTCTTTAAATGTACCTGCAAGAGCATTATCCCTGCTTATTTCTCATACAATACCAAAAGAATTGGCTACAAGAAGGGGCAAGGCTGAAAGAGCCGAGAGGACGGTTTCCCAGGCCACATGCACTGTCTGTTAGCTGTTCTTGTACCTTCAGTGAGGCAAATTCAAGAGTATATATAGCAGTGGAAAAATGACCAAAGCACTAGTATGGAAATCATAATGTTGTTGCAGATCCCCTGTTGGATCCAGCTTTTGAAGCATGGATGGCAGGACTGAATAGAGACTGTGGAAATCTTGAGCTGGTTCCCAATGTCAGCAAGGGCTCTGTGATTCACAGGGAAAAACAACCACAGCCTGTCCCTATTCATTTCCCCAGGCATAAACCACGAAAAACTCTTTGGAGTGACCACCCATGACTGTTTTGTTTTGTTAAGGGAGATTGTCCCTTGCTTGAGCCCCTATTAGGACTGCATTGTGAAATAATTTACTCCAGAGCAGCTCATAGACCTAGGTGCTTATGTTCCTTTATTCTTAAGACACTTTGAACATTTTACTCTTCTTCAAAGGATGTTTCTTCTTTGAGATGAAGCCATTTGCTTAATGGTTTAGAGTATTTCATATCCTCTGTTTTCTCCCCAGAAAAACTCTCTTTGTAAATGAAACATAGCCCTAGATCAATACCCTTCTCCTTGCTGCAGGGTAGCATAATAACTGAAAGATGTTCTTATAATTGTTCTGAGGACACAGGGATTGTTTCATTTATGCATGTGAAACATGTTGTTAAGTCATCTGATGATATGAGTTGACTGTGAGATTACTGTACTTGTGGCAAAATGTCAATATTCCTAAAGCATCCTACAGTCAGCAGTTTCAGAATACAGGTTATTTGCAAAATAGCCTCAACACTATAATCCAGTGACACATAAATCTGCTGCTCTCTAACTTCCAGCACTGTCTGTTCCAAATCCAAAGTTAAATGGATTCTACTCCAAGAGCTGAATCGTCACCTAAACTGCAGTGCTTGAAAGATTTGCTGTTACTGAGGAAATTGGTCTCCTACATATTTCTATTCAATAATTTCCCAAAGACCTATCTTCAGTGCATGGTAATACCATATATTGCAGTGTTGTAACTTCTGGAAAGACTAATAGACATGTAATCTTATTTTAGCAGAAACCTGGATGCTCATAGACTTACTTGTACAGAGCAGTAACTTACTGTACAAATATTCCCCCTGAAATCAACAGGAAACCTTGTGAAGGTATTGTTTCATATATTAAAGTATATTCACACCTTGCTAGCTCACAGCAATGGCTTCAGTAGAGTTGCTTCTCAACTTCTATTACAGTAAAGCTCAGGACCTTTTCTGGCGGACAAAGTATTTTTTATTTTGTGTAATAGAAAGACATGGAAATTGCATTTGAACATGGTGACTTTCCAATACATTTCAGGCCTCCTTAAGCCATGTTTATGAAATTCTGGTTGCTGAAAGGATCTTATTCATAGTTACTTAATTCTACAGTTATTCTTAGTTGCAGTGACTCCCTTGGTATGTACAATAACACTCTTGCTCCCCCCATAAGGAGCTGTTGGCCAAGTTTTGTCTTGGATCATTTTGGATAGGAGAGGAAAAAACAGTAATCAAATCTGTTACTTAATAAATCCATATTCATTTCTTAGACTGTGCTACCCATCTTCCACTTCCCTGAGCAAACAGGGAAGACACCATCTCCCCTGCTCATTCCCTCACCAGCTTCCTTTTGCTCTCCCATAATTGCTTTTTTCCTCGCTGAAACTTCTGCAGATTTCTGGATACGGGGTGCACTTTGCTGCTGAACAAGATAAAACAGACATCTCAAAAAGACATGACTGCAGCTTGTCACTGGCTTTCCTTTGTGGCAGGAGAATGGGGGCAGTGACAGGTACTGCCCTTGGCAGGTGGAGTGAGAATCAGCCCTGGCTCTGTTCTTCCCTTCACACTCAGCACAGGAGCCGTTACCATGAGTGGCTTTTCTTCAGCATCACTATTGTACTGTGCAACACAGCTGTCAGGTTCAAATCTTATCACAAGTACTGTTCTTGCCATACCTGGGCAATCCACTCATATCACAAAGGATTTTCAAGACAGATCTACAAACAGCCTCAAAGGGGGCCTTTCCCTGACCTGTGAGAAGCAGTGCACACACCCCCTATTGCACACTGGGGCTCACCACTGCCTGGGCTGTGATGCTTCAGCATCACCTTGGCCTCTCAGGGGAGGCCAGTCCAGTCCCCAGGCATTCCACTCTGATAAGCAAGGCCAGGGACCTTGTCTGGCAGTCTGTTTGTACATGCACTGCATGGACTCAAACTCGTGTGTATGCTCAGCTCTCACCCAGATAAAATAGCCTATGTGATGAATTCCACAGTAAGAGCAGTAAAGAGAAGCAGTGTGAAGAGAGTTTGGAGGACCAGATCAAATAGCTCTAGAGAGCACTTGAAGCAGCCTGTCAAGAAAACGTGGTCATGCATGTGTTTCAGAGGGGGTTTGGAGGGCTCACTGGCCTGTCTGTTGCTCCTTATAGCAAACTATTCTCTCCCACGATGAGTGCTCTGCACGCAAAAGATGCCAGAGCAGGTCAGGTGCCAAAAATCAGGTGCCTGCTCCCTTTATTCAGTTTGCCAAATACAGGTAAGTAATGAACTGCATTCATTTAGTACAAGTCTCTCTCGCCTCCTGTTGATTTGATGTAATAGATGTACTATAGATAAAATATGTGCAAATAGTGCTTCATTGTGATTCAATGGTACGGAGAACATAAAACAACACCCTAACAATGAAAGCAGTTTTAGTCCTGTGCAGATTCAAACTAACTTAAGGAAACTAGATATAAATCTCCTTTTGCTTGCATTGGTATGTGTGTTTCACCCTTATTATTGGGTAAGACCCATGCCTGTTTTAACTGTCTCTCTTTAATTTATTGTGACTTAGATCCTTTACCAGAGCCTCAGAGTCCATCTCATGGAAAGAATTATTGGACTATCTCTCATTCAGGAAAAGCAGAAGGGTTTTGGTAGTTGCAGGTAGGATTTTTGCAGTCCCAGTAAGTTGACACAATATTAACTCTCACCTCACAGAACACAGTATCACCCAACATTCACAAATGAAAATTAAGCAGTTTCACCATCTACTGTATAGCAAATGATGCTGTGATAGTTTCATCCAAAATATGTGAGATAGAGGAAAAAAAGAAATATTTCAAGGAAGATATAAAGAAACAAGAAAGCTCAGGATGCAATCTGAATAAATAGTGGCATTGTGGTCTTGCTGGAATTCTAAACAGAGAGCTTTTATGGCTGAGTGCTGGCTCAGGGAGGCTTGGCGTTGGATACAAAAGTAATTTCTCATATTACTTGATTTCTGTGCTAAGAATTAGGATTTTGTTATTTTCAGATAAACAGAACTACATCAAAGATACCGGACTATCATAATTTTTTTTTCTTCTAAAGGAAACAACAAGGTTTTGTCTATCCCTTAGGGGTAAAAAGAAGCAACGTTATTGAATACCTCACCATATCAGTTTCCTATTTTGTTTGATGAGATGACTATGATTTACAGGATTTCTTTATGAGACTCAATTAAATATAGAATTTATAATATTCATGCAGTTTCTGTGCCAAATATACATAGTGCTGATACAGCAGGGATCTCAAAATATCAACCACCTGCTTAGAAGGAACAGAATTACGAATACATCTCCTTAAACAATAATTCATCATACTCAGAAGCCTAAAGTTAAGCTGCTCTAGAGCCAACACAGCTGCTTTATCAACTTATTTGGGGGATACTGCTGACTTACAATGCTGGATATCACTCTTGCAACTCATGGCTAAAATTAAATTCAAGAATTCAGAAACCTAGGCAGCAGCACTGACCTGGGCACGAAGGACCCTGGCTTTCAGAGGGAATCCAGAGTTGTGAATGACACGTCCACACTGCTCATCCAATATGCCAGGAGACTGAACCGGGTTCATGAAGGAACCATTCAATGTTAATATATTCACAGTGTCTGTGGGAAACCAGGAGAATCTTTGCAAACCTCACTGATGAGGGATCATCCTTGTAGGGAAACATTCCCTCTCCCCAAGGATCCTCATCCTTACACAACTCCCCTCAGCCCCCCCAGACGGTTATGGAGTAGTTTTTCTCTGGCTGAGGTCATCTGAGGTACCAGCTCAACAGAGCCAAAAAGACACCTTTTTCCCTAGGGAAAGCTCCTCTACTCACAATAATGAAATTAATTTTAATCCTCATGGCTTCTTTGTGAGAGGACTTTGATCTCACATACTTCAGCTTTATAATTTATTTTTTTTTTCCCAGACAGGCTGGAGCTACAGAAGTGAGACAGACTGAAAGCCCTCACAGCTGAGCTTGGAGGACTTGCACACAATCTAGGCAGACATATTCCACAGGAAAAATGGAATCACAGGCCCTGAGCTGGGTTCTGGGGGATAAAAAAAAATAACACCAGAGCATGATAGTGGCTTTAAGGCCATTTTCACTGCATGGAAGCAGAATCCTGCTGAGCCCATTCCAGACAGGTGTTAGTCTAATTGGTCTTTTATAACTTAGATTTTACAGCTTCCCTTAGCAGCCAGGTTCACTGATTAAATATCCTTCATTAGGAAGCTTTTCCAAATCTCTAATTTAAAATTTTGCTCCATGTGGAGCCAGGAACCTTTCTGGCCCCTTTGATGACCAGGACAATATTTCAGAAGCACCCTCTTTGCAGACTTTTTGAGAATTAGAAGACTATCACCATGTCTTTTTATTTCAAAGCTCTAAAAATTCAGTTTCAGCCTAATGAAAAAGAACTTTTTCTTAACTTCTTTATAATGCCTGTTGCTCTCCTGTAATACTAAATATCCTGTGATACTTTAGTCCTTTCTGTCCCTTTCTCACCAGCTAAATGTATCTCAGGATGACTGCTTATGTGAAGGGGGCATTGGAAGCTTTCCTAGTCAATAAGTGGGGTGTCATCATGCCTAATGAATGTTGCTAAACTGTTCAGACATACTGGGATAAAAGCCTACTGAGGAATTTTATGTAGTCAGAGTATGAGGAAGTCTAACACTGCAATTACATTGTGTTGAGAAATACCATTTCTACCAGTAGTATCCATGCTTCAATCCAGCTGCTTATAGAAAAAAAGGAAAAAGCCCACAAAACACAGTCCTACTTATTTTACCTCTAGCAGGTTTGCATTATTACTCAACCTCCAAATCTTCATTTTGGGAGCATGTTCCTGACCAAGAAGTTTTGCAGTCAAGTGATGGATTTGTAGGTCCAGCTCTGAAAGACACAGACACATTTGAGGGGATGATTATTGTCTGGCCTTTAAAAATCACTCCAGACCAAATAGATCAAGTCTGTTCATATTAAAGAAAATCTGTGCCACAATGAAGACAGCAACTACCCTCTTATTTATCTCTAGGAAATAACCTTTAGGGTTTTAACAAATAAGGAAAAGGAATAGTCTTTTCATCCAGACCGTTATTGCCTGAAGCATCAAAATAGACTGAGGGCTGTTTTCAGAAACCAAATGCACAATGAACTCAGGATGGGGTGAGAATACAGCAAGAAAACTTCAAATTTATTTGAGATTACTAGAGATTTCCTTATCTCATCCCAAACCCTCTTCTAATTAGCATTTTCATCTCATCTACTGTCTCATTTTACCTTTTGCTCCCAAATAGTGCTGGAGGCTTGGTTCTAGGGCAGCTCTCTGACATCCACAATGTCTGCCTTCCCCATTTGACTGAAGCTCCATGTCAGTGATGCAGAAAATTAATTAGGGCATTTTATTTTCTTTGTAAGTAAACCTATATGCTGTTTCTAAGGCTGCAAATATGGTAACTCTGTGACTGAATAAACACAAAATTAGGCTCCTTTTGCATGACTTCTGAAGCTGATAGCAAAAACAACCATGAAGGAATCTCAACACAGAATTTGCTGTTTTAACCATACTGGAAAAAATTCTGTGTACCAATTAGAGAGATTACTTTGCTCCAAGTGATGCAGAGAACTGAATAATCAGGCAAGTATACTAACCAGATGTCACTTTATCAGACAAGAGGAAGGAGTATTCCACAGTGAACAGAAGATAGTCTCTGGGATGCCCATTGGCTCATGCAAAAATTTGCTTTTATTGCCATAATCACTTCTTCTGTGGCCTCTCCCCCAGCCTTTGCTCATGAGCAGCATGAATAGTTCCACAGCACCTGGTGAGTGTACGGACAGGCAGCTCAGCTGGGCCAGTGGCCACTGAGGAGGCAATGGGTGTGTTCAGGTGATGGACCCTGGGCCCCTGCACTCCCCTCACCTACTCTGCTGATGCACCACAGTAAAGCATTAAAACATCAATAGGGAAAAACATGGATTCATGTCCTCAGCCTTCACTCATTACAAATCTTTACAGGGCATGTTGTGGCAAAACTGACATACCATAAATATGTAAAAAGAAATAAGGCCACAAAAGGGATTAAAAATAACAGAAATGTGAAGGTATCATCCCTGTGCTCAGCAGTTGTTGTTCAACAAGCCTTTGGATATATTAGTCATGTTCAGGTTTTCAGAAGTCATATATTTCACCAGATTAAAACCTTTGTGATATTAGGACTCCATGCCTGAAAAATAGTTCTTTCCACCGATATCTAATAAATATACGTTTGAAGCTCAAGTTGATCTAATGGGAATTCATGCTCAACTGTGCGTGTGATGTTTGGATATAAACAACATTTTCACATTGTGCAATATCACCCTACTGCTATTGTGTCTTTTCTCAGCCTTAGTTATGTATCTTTAAGGTATTACCCTCTCGGGGCAGATTAGATAACTTAAAATGCCTACACTAAAATCCTCTGTCTTTAAATTGGGCTAAGATGTCAAAGATTAGCTATGTGTTGCCCAGTTAAATTACTTTGACTGAGCTAACTTGCAAAGAAATTGCATCTTTTATTCCAAGATAGGCCAAAAGGTTTTCCACCACACATTGTTGGTGAGGTTAAAATGACCAAACAAATGACAGACCCAGAACCTGCTCACCTAGAAATCCTCTGAGTGACCTTGGCAAGAAGTTCAAAGGAGAGTACAAAAGAAAAATGCATCCTACACAAAAGTCCAACACAAAGTCCCTTTCTGCTCAACTCCAAACGTGTTGAATGCTCCCCCAGCATTTTAGCTTTTACTTTGCCCTTGGCTGCTTCAAAACAAGGGAGCGAATCTCAGCCCATTTGAATCATAACAGCTGCGGTGACTTCAATAGAGTGATGAGCATTTATTCCAGCAGGAAGTCTTACCCAGAATCTTTCCTAACTCTAAGATCCCTCTTACTGCTAAACAAGATATTCCATGCCACATTATGCTAATGCAGTGGCATGTTTTCAGCCAGCACAATTCAGTAATTTGTCAACAGCACCACAGTGACAGCGGTGACCACAATCCCCTAACTCAGCCTCCTAGTGCATCTAGTAATTGTCACTGCATTTTGAAATCTTCCATAGATACTTCTCCTTAGTAGCCATAGAATTAACAGATGTGTTAAAATCTATGAATAAGAATTGTATTCTCAAAAAGGTAAAATATTAGCTGTCTAGGGACAGCTTAATCTATGGAAGGCTCACTGCAGTGTGAGTAGTCTTGAGTCATAAAGTGTTTTTAAATAAGAAAAGGCTAGATGGGGCAAGAAGACATATTTGCTCTATGTCTTTATATTCTTTTTATTAAAGATCTAAAAAAACCCTAACTTCAAAACAAACAAGCATTTGTATAAAGCTACATGTCATACTACTGCAATGGAGGATTAAGCAAAGTAGTATTTTTAAAACCCAAAAAGTAAAGGTTTTATTTAGGGGTAGAAGCCCTCTGTCCAACAGAAAGGAACATCCTTGGGCTTCAAATCACCTCCATAACCCAATTCCATGCTTCCCAGCCAGTCCACACTTAAACTCTCAAGTCTCTACCATTCCCTGCCCAGTAATAGCTCCTCTCCTTGTTTTGGGCAAAGGCAGATTAAGCAGAAGGACAAGAGTTGAGAGAAAACACGTCTCTGCAGCAAACACAGCCCGTGGACATCAGCTTCTCTCAGCACTGGGTGGCAATTATTCCTGTGTAATAGGCAGTCACCCCCTGACCCTCTCCTTCAGCCTGCAACACTTCCACTGTCAAGTGTTAATCCCTTTGTTAGCTACTCAGCTGCACATTCATTTAGGAGGGCTAATGACTTACACTGTTCCCTCTCTGCATGATTTCCACGGACGTGTAATTAGAGGTGAATGGAATCTTCAGAGGTGCAGCAACCACGAGAGCCAGCGGCAAAGTCAAAGTATTTGTCTGATTTTGCAATCGGCTGTTTCAGTGAATGAAACCATGTGGTCAGCTGCACACAGAGGAAAAGAAAGCAGAAAAGGAGAAGCAAAAACATAAAAATAAAAAATCAGCCTTTAAAAATAAATTGAAAAGTGGGTTGCCTGGCACTCACAAAGCTCCGAGATGAAAAGGAACGCGTTTAAAAATATTTTTGGCCAGGGTGCCAGAGAGCACGATGGAAGATAAATGCCAGTAAGGAATTTGTTCTTCTCATACAGAGTGAAAAAGTATCTAAAGGTGAAAAGCTTTGTTTTAAAGCGCTTGAGATGCTTAATCATTAGCAGAATAAGTGCGAGGGCTGGAAAGCTATAGAAAAATATATGAAGGTGAACTGAAGAACTTTTTGTGTGCCACAGCACTGGCCTGAAGATTTGAGTATTCTTTTATGTGAGCCATCCACACCTGGAACACCTCAGGAAACATCCTGCAGCCCTTACACCAGGTCAGTAGGGCCTTTTGAAGTCCGAGAGATTTTTCCATATGCATTAATGTCACTGGACGAAATAGAAAAGTGTTATAGGGAGCCACAGTCTTGAAAAAAAAACCCTCTCAGCTCTGATTTCTGTGCATGGACAAACCTCAGAGGAGGTCCCATTTTTCCCACCACTCCCCTTCCACCACACAGGTTTTTGTGGATGATCCCAGCAAGGAAGAATGGCTGTCAGCTGACCATTTATGTTGCTTTTGGTACTGAGACATTGTCACAAGGTCTGACAGTGCTGGCTGAAACCACAGCAAAGCAGGGAGGTGTTACAAGGGGCTCGACACTCCCTGTCAGCCCAGAAGCACAGATTTAAGCCACCACATGGTACCTGCCCACTGCCTCCACATGTGGTGCTTTGTGCTAATTTCTTACTCCTCCTGTGGCTGCAGATTGTCTTCTGCTTCCCATTATTTCTTACCAAGTTTGGGGTTTTTTTATATTAATACGGTTTTTTTAACTCCTTCTAAGATTTTAGGCCTCCTCATCACTGGTTTCTCTGTATGCTGTGTGGCCACCCCTGTTACTGAGGCTGCTGCACCATCTCCCTGCCACTGACCATTTGTCCATTTTGGAGCACAGAGTCTCCCTTCTCCATATAGATTACACAAAGTACATTCTTGGATGATACAGTGTTTGCATTAAATAACACCTACTCCTATTCTCTCAGTCACACAATAGCCAAAGTGATATTTTTATGAATTGAAGTAATACACCTTCACTAGTGCTTTGAATTCAGGAATGTAATTTCATTAAAAATGAAAAAACAGAGTAATAATTAATAATTGTTTTAATTCAGTCTGGGCTTATGAGCTAATATCTCTCACACAGTTGTCTAATATGATTATAAACATAATTTCATGCTTAATGAAATATAAATGAAGCAATTGAATGGCATGCTCCAAAAACATCTCCCTATCAATCAGTTGTCCTCCAACCCTCCCATCTTTCCTGTATGCTTTAGTTAGCTATTTTATTTGAAATGTGGCTTGTGTTTTGGAAAGGTTTGATTTGAGGACTGCAAGCAGCAGAAAGTCCATCATGTCCCTAAGGAAGTCAGCCTGATGGTGAGTTGCCATCACAATTTAAACTGTGTGTGTCATTACTGGTATGAGGCCATTTTATTTTCTGAGATACATATTCAGAAAACTGACTGTTGAGTGAGCACAGTACAGCCTGTCCTACACCCCTGCAGCAGCCAAGAACACACATCCATGAATGTCTCTGCTTTCATTGCAGCCAATTTCCCACCACAGCAACAGAGACAGAATGATTTGCTGTTGGCACAGCAAAAGATGACTGTGGGCAGCTGATGAGGATATTTGATTTTTTGAGTGATTTGGGATCTGCTGGTAATCAAACATATAAGCGTACTCTTCTGGCTATCTTTTAATTTATCATCTTCATCACTGATATCACTATTCACTTTTTGAATTATATCAGTAATTTCT
The DNA here is from genome assembly GCF_003945725.1 of Corapipo altera. Taxonomy (NCBI): domain Eukaryota; kingdom Metazoa; phylum Chordata; class Aves; order Passeriformes; family Pipridae; genus Corapipo; species Corapipo altera. The sequence continues at coordinate 1,121,896 of NW_020884920.1, read as the reverse complement.
CTCCCATTTTAACCAGCTGGCTCTCAATGCCCAGTGTTGCCATTGTGAAAAACTTTGTGTACAGTTGCATGGCTTGCAGTTACAAATAGGTAAAACTGTATAATATTTGCTCACTAATTTCTTGTGTTTGTATTCCAAGTGCCTCGGTGATGCCCATCCTCACTGTGTGCCTACAGGGCGGGAGGGAGGAAGAAAATTCATCCCTTTGGATCAGAAGTGTAATGATCCTGACATGAGGACAGGGGTGAGGGCAAAATCCACCCAACTAACTCCAAACTGAGTAATGCTTGCTGTGGTATGGGTCTGTGCAGTAAGTATATGTTTTATCTTGCTGAAGCCTGAATATAATTGAATTGGATTTTGTTGGAAAATTAGCCCAGACATGCTGAAAGCTTCACACAACTCGAAACCAGGCAGTTTTCCTTGGTACAGGTTTAATTATGAATGGTTCACTCAGCCCTGGTAATGACTCATATTCACTAACTGGCCTGTATATGAGATGTGACAAAAGTGCAGTTCAGATACACAAAGTATAATTATTTAATGATGAAGTAAAGTTGATTAGGAAGCCTTTAAGCTATTACACTCTTAGTAGGGTATTTTGCAGTCACTGAATAAATGAACATAATTTAATTCTTAAAAGCTGTATAGCTCCTGCTGCGTTTGAAAATGATATGTAGCTAACACGATAGGTTTTCCCATTATAGAATTCTATATGCTACAACAAACAGCATACAGAATGCAATGCAATGCCACTAAGAATAAGGAAAACTATTCTTAGTGACTATCCAAGCTAAAAATGATAGAACTCACATATCCAGTAACAATCATGAACCTGACAAATCAAGCTTGTAAGCCTGTGGTGTGATCTGAAAACCTAACAAGCTTCCAAGAGGAAACTCCATTTTAAAAATACATTCTTTCTTTCTGGATTCTTTTTGATGGGATGTGCAAGACTGAACAGCATGAGAGTGGCTGTGCCACTGAAGGGATATATTTATACATTATGGAGCTGTGTTCCAATTATGAAATTGATCCATGGATAAAAATCCCTTAAGGGTGGCTATTAATGAGATTGTCTGCTCTGAGTGCATCCAGTAATAAGATTAGGTATGCATTTATCCTGAGCAGAGATAAACCAATGACAAGTTTGTGCCAAGATAAGACAGTTTTGAAAGGCAATTAAACACAGGACATAATGTGTGTGCATATGGCTGTGGGAGGTTGTAGAATGGAGAGTTGGTTTTCATCTGCAGAAGTGCTTCTGAGTGTAACAGGTAGGGAGAAACAGGCTTTTCGCAGTAGTGAGATTAAACTTGATCTTAAAAATCAAAATATTTGAATTTTGAATTTACAAATCAGTTTTATAAAATGTGCAGCCTGGCCTTTTTTGGCTTTTTCTCCACTTACGAAAGGCTTGAAAACACCCTTGACAAATATCAGCTGCTCAGTGAGACAAGACTCAATCACCACACTCGGACTTACCTTGGAGTTCAGAGAATACAGCACCTTAACAGCACCCAGACTGCTGCATAGCCTCTCACGCTGCCTAACTCAGGCAAACCAGACATGGTGATGCCTCAGTGATGCTCTGAGACAAATGATCTCTAGTATTTCCTACCGGATTTGCAGCAGAAATACCTGTTCCGTTGCTGTGGCATAGCAGGATGGAAAAAACTTGCACCAGGGATTCATCGAGGCAGTTTGGGCAGTGCTGAGGAGCTCAGCAGAGCTCAGCACCAGCAGGAATGCACATAAAGCCAATGGCTCTCAGCACATCACAGCCAGATGTTTCCATCCCCATCTTATGGCCATTGGAACTGCTTGATTACGCATCACCTTCCCTCAGGACAACTGAAATGTCTCCGAAAATTTTCCCTTATTTTTACGGCACTGAGAAAAGATTCTGCTTCTCACGCTGTTATTGCTGCTGCTGCTCAAGACATTGTTGGGCTGCAGCACCTCCAATAACTGCTGTACACAGGGTGCAGAGAGGCCAGAATCCCTCTGGAAGCAGAAACCTCTCTTGAACGTGAAAAACTCGAGCTCAAATTGAATTTTGAATTACTGGGTTTATTAAACAGACCTTAGAGTCCTGCTTGTGCTTACTATCCTTCATATATCTAAACCAAAGCCAACTGCTCAGTGCCTTTGTCTGCACAGCTGAAACCCCTGGGTATCAGTCTGGACTTTACCAGGCATCAGGTAAAAGTGTGAGGGGGGAGGAAAACTACAACCCAATTTCTGGAGTAGTCTCTGGGGAGATAATGGACAATAACTGGAGTATAAAGGGTACGAACGAAGGCGTGATTTGTGCTGCCTTGGTTTTTTGCATGACCAGTTCAAGGTCACTCTGCCAGCACAAATGAGAGCAGCCTGGAGGCTTCTGTGAACCACATCCATTGGCAAAGCCATTAAACAGGAAGGCAGGAAGAGAGAGGGGAGCACTTCCAATAATCAGCATGAGCACCTGTACCAGGACAGTCTGGAAGAATTCTTAAAAACAAGAACCACAATAACTTGTTACAACAGAGCATCTTCAAAAATCCTATGCTCTGGAAATATTGGCATTTCAATGGTTTGTGAATGCAAAGGAAATTCCCTTCAACATTTTTTTAAAATACAAAAGCCTCCTGTTCAACTGTCAAATACCCATTCTTCCTAAACTAAATTACTTAAGAAATTTGGGTGTCTGACACTTCAACTAAATGTATTTGAAAAGAAAAACCGTATTTCTACTATGTATTCACAGACACTGAAGGGATGGTTGTAAGCTTTTTAAAACCTCCACTAAATGAGTGTTTCTATTAAGTGGTGACTCTATAGAGTATATGCAGAAAATGTGTGTGACTGGGGAGTTCTTGAACATAGCTGTGTACTTCAACGAGCCTTCTGTTAAGAAGTTGCAAAAAACGTATATGTGTATTATTATACTTAGCGTTTTCCTCCCTGAGGAGTTGATTTACGGGTAATTATTTGCTTAACTTATTCAAAGTGGCACAGAATCAAGTTCTTATCTGCTGCAGAAAGCTGTTTTTCCCCCACCCCTCCCAGGTAAAACACCAGGACCCTTTCACACCCATCCTCCTTTGACAAGGTCAAGCACATCCACCCTATTATACTTCTCACTCAAAAATAATTCATAGGCCTGCCTTTCTGTTAAAAAAGTATTAAAATTACTAAGAAATTCAGAAATTTAGTAAGAAATATTGGATTTAGCAGCTCCTCCCATTAGACTCTCTGTTCCCTGCCAGGACAGCTGATTCTTCCAAAGCCTGTCCTTTATGTCACACATGGTCACACAGTGCTGAGCAGTGACACTAATTCTCCTAACAGATAATTTGAATCATCAACTTTGTTTTGCCTCTTGGGGTCCCTCCTTCAGAATTTTAACAAATCAGCTCTCTTCTAAATTAGCATCAAAGATTTATGAGATCTCCAAGCTCTTTCGGAAAACTCTGCTAATTTTCCTCTTCTGTCCTTCCTTCACTGCCCTGTCCTGTAATCAGGATCCCAAAGTGTACTTTCTGATGAGGATTAAGCCATGACCCATGCATGATTGCAGGAAATAAGCCTTTAAAATATGCCTAAGTGCTCTGCTTGTTTGAAGTTACTGATCCTTAAAATAGATGTCTGTAAAAATGTGTAATTTCAAATGTTTCTGCAGATATTGTTCCAGTGTGTGTAACAAGGAGACACATCAAGCCAAGTTACATCAGTTATGCTCCATTATATAATGAACTGAAACAAAGGAATCAAAATACACAGTAATACTTCAAATGAAAATTCAACTCTTGTACAGATTCTTTCCCCAGTTGCCACTTACAAGCTACAGAATATTCTGCTTGATTTTGGGGGTTTGCTTTAACCATTCACCCTGTTTATGCTCTCAATATCATTCACAACTTGAAAGTCCCGAGGGTCTGGTGTTCATCCAACTCACCTCCTATGGACAATTTCTTCCTTTCAGACCCACCTTATTTTCCTGCTCTCCATCCTTTCTTGTTCCCTTCCTGCCTTTTCCAGAGAAGACGATCATGAGTGGGGTTTGTGGGCTGGTCCACCACAGACTGATATAATGGAAATGAAGAAATGCCATTATTTTTTTGTCCAGCACTTTCTGCATCATTCCTAGCACTGTTCCCTTGGTCGATCACACCTAAACTTCAAATGGCTTTTGCAGGAACTATATGCAATAACTCAGAGATCTGGTTTTTAAATAAGTTTTTATAACAAAGCTGTGTGGACTAAGAAATCAGCCAAATCAGCACAGGAACATGGGGCAAAGAGTTTTTTCTTTCTCTCTTGTGGCTCAGTGCACAAAGCAGCCCTGGGAAGCTCCAGAAATCGAGGAGAATAGAGCAAGGCCAGGACTTCTCCAGTAAACCCTGTTTCCCCTTTTTTGTGACCTTTCTGCTCAGATAAGGAGCAAAAACAAACAAAGAATAGATTTTTCTTTTTTTCTTTTTTTTTTTTTGCTTTTTCTTTTTCAAGGACCTTTTTTCCCTATTGGAACATTAGGTATCAAGTGTCTCCATTGGAAACTCAGTGTAAGAAGATGCTTTAGAAATCCTAAGGTACTGTCTGGCATTTTTAGATCCCTGCCACTCACTAAGCTTACCAGCAAAGCTCTTTAAGGTATTGAGTATATTGATAGAAGTAGAATAATATTGCTCCCTCCTCATTAGTCTCTCAAGGTACTTAGAACATAATTTTGGCCTATTTAATGTTACTTTAATCTTAACCAAGTCAAGATAAGGTCAGATATTTCACCTTTACTGAAGTTCTCAGCCCTCTCATGCCTGTGTGCATAGAAACCTGTGAGAAAAACATTTCAGTCATTTCCACAGCAATGATCAAAGAAAATCACAAATGCAATGGACTTCAAAGAAAAGGGCAATGGCCCAGACCTAGCTCTGAGGCAGTGTGCACAAAATTGGTGAGATCTGAGCTAAATTGCTTGAAAACAACTTCCAGTTTGCAGCGCTGGCTATTTAAGGGAGCACAGACTCAAGGTCTGTGGGTATCTGCTGCTCACCAGAGATGGCAGAGACCTGCTGCAAAAGCCAGGAAAGCTTCAGCAAGGGGGAATTTTAAACAGCCTGGTTGCTGCAAAGCTTTGAATTCTCAGGTCTGGGAAATGAGAGTCAAAGGAAGAAACAAACAAACAAACGAAATTAAAAATAATAATAATAATAATAATAATAATAATAAAACCCCCCCCACAATCCAAAGAAGAGAAACAGAGAAAAGGAGATACCATTTAGTGCAGTGCCTATCCTGCTAGGATGAATGGAAAACCATGGAACTGCTATCACATCTGGGGCTTACTCTGTGCCTGTAAAATCCTCTCCTCACCTTCACTAAGAACATTTATATTTCCACCAGTGCTACAGTGGGAGGGAATATGGGCACTAACTGCTCTACAGGGTTCTGGGAAGGCGGTCTATGCTTCCCTTCCCTTCCTCAAGCTCTGCCAAGTTCAGAGCTAGTAGGCATACCACTCCTCAAATGGGAGAGGAATGGGGCTCAGCTGTAGATTGCCTTGTATTTGACATTGTCTACCAAAGGGGGGGTGGTTGCAGCCTTGAAAAGTTGCAGCTACAATCTGCTGTGGGCCAACACCCCCCTCCCCCCCCAGCAGCAATTCCAATGCTGTAAGCTGTTTATTTGCCAGGGTATGCTATTTAAATCCATCTTACTAATGTGCATCACTGACAGCCAAAGGCAATTTTCTGTAGGAGCTTGGGGAAGAGAGGAGATGGGAGAAAAGGATGCATTGCCCCCCCACCCTGAGCCAGCACTGGAAGCCAGGAGGTGAAAACTCAAGGGTTTCATTTAACAGAGTTAAAGCCTCCACTTCTGCACATTGTGGTGCCTGCACATAATCATGGAGAAATATATCTTGGTTAAATTTTTGATGAGCTTTTGGCTGCTCTAAATAATTAACTAGGACCTCTCTCATTCGAACACGGGTGCAACTTTTCATGTTTCAAATGCTTCCTGCCTTAATCACAAGGGAATCACTGGAGTTATTCAGGTCACTTGATATATTTATTTATTTTTAACGTCACTAGTAAAAAAAAAAATTTGAACTTTCAAGCAGGAAAGGGAGGAAGCAGTTTCCTTTTGATCTGATTCCAGGTAAATCCCCAGGAGAAGTGTGTGTCTAGTTTCCAGGAGCTGAATAATAGAGATTGATAGGTTAATCAGTTCCAATACAACTTACAGAGTAACAGTGTGCACTCATATCCGAAGTTTTGACATTCCCCAAGTCCAGGATGTTTCAAAGATGTTAGTGCAGGATATCACAGCATAGTTTTTGAAAGACAGATACATTAATAAGGATGCTTCTGTATCCCCTCATGTAAACCATAGGAGGCTGATCCTGCTTTTGACAGGGTGATTGTATGACAGTCTAACTACTGAAGTTAGTCCTGCTCCACCACCATGTAACAGCATAGAAAATGAGGGCTTAAAACCACACCTTCTCTTCCTTCATTAAGTGTCACAAGGAGCTTGGATGTTGTTTTATGCGGAAACCAGACTATCTTGTGAGTATATAAAGTGGCATTAACTGTATTAAATATTGGATTCAGTCCCTTAATGAGGGACTTTGATCTCCTATCATAAGACTCAGATGTGAAAATTGGACTCTGAAAGCAGATTAGTGAAAAAGCTCCTTCCTAACTACTCCATTCTGTTGCTTCCAGTAAGCCACAGACTGTGCCTGAACTCATGTAAAAAGCCTGCAATATGGAATAAGGAGTGTCTACTCTGCTAGTGTAGCTTTCTGCAAAGAGTAAGATGTAGGTGAGGTAGTGAAAATTTGACTTCAACCCATAATTCAATATCCCATCCACTCACAAAAATGGGACTGCCCACACCACTCTGTCTCATGGGAAAACAAACTTATCTAAAATTGCAGAGGGCTTCAAAATATTACAGACACAGGAACAGGTTGCACTCTCAGCTGAATTTGTAACAAAGGTTTACCCAGGGCTTTCAAACTTATCAATAAATTCAGGATTAATGATCTGAGGTTGTGCCATTTTGTAACTCATTACTTTAGGAACAAAGCTAGTGAGCTGGTTTAGTCTTATATGACTTTCTTTCTATGGATAGTCACTGCAAAAATCTGAGCCAATATTTCCTGATTACTGTTTAGAAGTTATTGTAACGGAATTTCTACATATTCTGCTTTCACTAATTTGTCCCCTTTTGCAATGAAAACTGTCATAACTGCTCGATTTAAAATGCAGACTGCCTAAGAAAGAGCCTCCTGAGAAGTGACAGGCCTGGAGAAGTATAATGTGCGCAGGAGAGCACTTTAAATTGAAGGCAGGTGCTCCCATGTTTCTGCAATGAGACTGGCAGAGCTACATGCTATTAAAACTGGAGACTTACTAGATTTTCTTCAAAAAATGTCCTTTGGTGCTAGCCATGTCTTCAACTAGTTTCTCTGAACTGCATGAGTAGCTGTAGGTCAAAATTTATTCATTTATTTTTCGTTTGATGGTATTGTTGCCAATGCTTATATTTGGCCATAGGTACCGAAAGCATCAATCATGATCAAGATCAAGAGCAATACAACTGGGTATAAACTGCTGCTCAAAAGTTACATTTCTTTAGTCCAGCTGGGCATCCAACCATTAAAATCTAACTCTGAAGAATCATCTCAAAAAAGAGACATTGTAAGACTTTTCTTCTTTCATGAGAGCATTGCACAGACACACTGTATTTGTGAGCCATTCATATGACATGCTGCCACAGAAGCAGAGGGGTCTGCCAACTGCAAAGTGAGCCAAAGAGCTGCTTTTCTTCTCCAGCAATTGCTATTGATCCCAGATGTGTCCAGCTCAGTCAGGTGGCCACACATCCACCAGCCTCCCAGCACTAAGGACATGAGTTTGGCCTCAGGCCTACACATTTGCTTTTCATCGTTGTGTCAGGCCCGTGTGACCTTGGCAGGTCACAAAGGGCATCTGAGACTCCTCCAAGGTTTCCATCTTCCTCATCAAGATGCACGAAATATATCTGGAAATCTGGCCTTCAACCTGCCTGTGCCACAATTCTTGTTCCTCTTCTCTTTGCCTCTTTTCTGTCTGGTCTGGTGTAAATGCAATCTCTCCACAGCAGCTGCTCTCTCTCGAGCTATGTGCTCATGGCAGGAGAGGACCCACTGTTATTTATGAGTCCCTGTACTATGAATAAGAAAAACTAAGTCTCCCACTATCTCAGCATCTGCTTTATCTCGGGCAGGCTGGAGGATCACTGGGCTGAGGCCAACACTAAGAGGTTCAACAAGGCCAAGTGCCAGGTCCTGCACTTGGATCACAACAACCCCATGCAGCACTACAGGCTGAGAGAAGAGTGTCTGGAAAGTGGCCCAGTGGAAAAGGACCTGGGGGTGCTGGTCAACAGTGACTGAACATGAGCCAGGGTGTGCCCAGGAGGCCAAGAAGGCCAATGGTACCTGGCCTGTATCAGAAACAGAACGACCAGCAGGACCAGGGCAGTGATTGTGCCCCTGTACTTGGCACTGGTGAGGCCACACCTCAAATCCCATGTTCACTTTTGGGCACCTCACAACAGGAAAGGCATTGAAGGGCTGGAGCTGGTCCAGAGAAGGGCAACAGAGTTGGGGAAGGGTCTGGAGCACAAGTCTGATGAGAAGCAGCTGAGGGAGCTGAGGGGGCTCAGCCTAGAGAAAAGGAGGCTCAGGGGGAACTTCTTTCTCTCTACAATTGCCTGAAAGGAGGTTGTAGCCAGGAGAGCTTTGGCCTCTTCTCCCAAGTAACAAGCAATTGGATGAGAGGAAATGGCCTCAAGTTGCACCAAGGGAGGTTTAGATTGGATATTAGGAAAATTTCTTCACCAAAATGGTTGCCAAGCACTAGAACAAGCTGCACAGGGAAGTGGTCAAGTCACCGTTCCTGGAGGGCTTGAAAGACCCATCAGTGGTGGAGTCACCATTCCTGAAAGACCTATAGAAGTGTCATCTGGGGACATGGTTTAGTGGTGGCCTTGGTGGTGCTGGGTTAATGGTGGGACTCAATATTCCTAAGGGTCTTTTCCAATTTAAATGATTCTATGATCTCATTCAGTCTTTTTCCAGCTTAATTTTTATATATCTACAATACTTAGGTCATCTACTATTTCTGTGGGCTAATGCACTGTCATACTTTCTATTTCAATAACCCTTGAGTGTGATTTATTAAAATGACAGACCACACTACAGTTTGCAAGGCAGGCCTAATTCATTCCCACTTTTTAATACAGTTCCTCACATCATTTCCAGCATTCAAGAGAATAAGTATTTATTTTAATCACCATGTGCTGCATACGTAATTTTTTTCCTAGGTGAAATTTCCTTTTAATGGAGGCTGGGTCATGAGAGAGCAATTACATAAGTTATGTGCATGTTACAGAATAATTTAAAATCAGCTTTCAGGTCAATCTTTTTTAATTATCTATTTTATCAACTGTTTTTGACTAGCAATTTAAATAATTGTGTTTGCCTAATACCTGGAAGTGTAATTGCTTTTCGATGGCCTTTATTCTGATCCCAGTGTCAGTGCACACTGCGCATGTTCGTATCTGTCTGCACAGTGACAGATTTGTGGTGACAGCTTGTATAACTTATTTATAAAATGACAAATTATTTTAGAATTTCTTTAAGTTCACAGGCTGCAAATATGGAGAAACACCTGCTTGCTGCAGAAAGCTGAAGAGGATCTGCTAAGTCAAAAGGAAACTACATCAATTGGTGAAGACCACAAGGCCAACAAAACCCTGTGGGCCATCCTTATGCTGGTCCAGGTTGCAGGGAGGGCTCCGTGGATGTGATTTTTTAGCTACAAAGTACCTATTGCTGAAGCCAGACATCACCAGGAAGATTCCCAAAGATTTCAGGGCATGGAAGCCTCACCTGGAGTCCAGGGGTAGCAACAGCCTCCTTTCAGGGGTGGTTCAGAGCAGGAGCGAAGTGGAAGTGCTTTGAGTGGCATCTGGCCAACCTCCTTGGCAGAGCCCAGCTGGAGCCCAGCAGCTCCCTGTGCCCAAAGTACCCGTCTGCTTTCCCATGTCATTCTCTGTCCTGCAAGGAAAATACCTCTCTGTCTTCCACTTAGTGCTTGCTTGAGCAAAGACTGCAGCAAGTGGCCCAGTGCTGTTTGGATCCCAACACCAAATGCGGCGAGGCTGTCCCTGTAATTGCAGCAGGATTGTCACTCTGAAGTCACTTTGTTAACATAGGAGGATTAGCTCATCAGCAGGTGGTATCACTGGTAATGGAGTCTGAAATGCCTAGCTGATGTGCTATAGAAAGAGTTACAAGAGCCTATGACAGAAATTAGTCCTCATTCCCAGCAGTAGGAGCAGGAATAAACAAGTGAATTGCCTTGCAGGAGCTATAAGTGGGCAGAGCAATACTACAGCCACAGATTGCACTGCACAACCAGGTAACAGGTACAGAGCACACACAGCCTGCTGTGCATCCCAACAGCACAACAATAGCAGTGCTCAGTGGATGTGAATTGGAAGAACAGGCAATGAAAATAACCCACTACACCCCAGCTGATGGGGGGTTCTGCATCTGAAAATATTATCACATGTGCCTGAATGAAGCCTACCTAGACACATCCTTCTAATAAGTAGATAAACCATTATGCACCTCTCTCAGAAAGCCACTCTCTCAGTCCCTTTCATACATTATAAAGATACTTATCAGCATCACTCAGAAAAGAGACATTGGTTTAAATTTAGCATCCTGAAATCCTACTCAAAGAAACATCCATTTATCAGCTACTTAATGGCAGCTTCTTTTCTAATCTGACATTTGGTTTCATATTGTCTAGCTCAATTCTTGGTTTCATTAAGCAGCCCTGTGTAAGTTAGGATTTTTGGCCCATAATGTTCTAAGCTGTATTCAGGCCACCAGTGAACATCAGTGTTTAAGCTCTGTGCCAGCTCTGATGGCTGTTGTGTACTGGTCAGCCTGCTGGGTACAGCCTGCTGGGTATGTGGCAAATGCCCACTTTGGTGCTAGGCCAAGTCTGGCCTGGACCTGAATGTTTAAAGCTTCAACACTCATAATAAAGCAATATAGCAGCATATCAATTACTGGGAAATTAGCTGCAGAATTGCTGCTGGATGCAAATGGACATAGCATTGCCATTTATTTTCCTACCGAGAAAGACTTAATTTTGTTTTTGAAAGTGACCAAGATATTGGCATAGCGCTTTGTGTTTTTCAAATTGTCTCTATTTGAAAAATGAACTATCCCTCAAGGTAAATTAAATGAACCTTTTTCTTTGTTCTTTCAATCCTTCTGCTGGAAGCCTGGTGCTGTTCAGCTGGAACTGCGTGTAAGCCAGAGATAGACAGGTTGCTCCTTTGAGCATTGATTTCCCAAGAAGCATATAGACAAAAAAAACCCTAGCAGGAATAAAACAATACAATTCAGCCTATCTGCATTGTCAGAAGAAATGCCAGAATTTACTGTGCACATGAAGGAACATGACTTGGTCAGACCATGTGAGGATGCACTCAGTGTCACAATTTCAGGAAAAAGAAAAGAGAAGGGGATAAGTGAACTTGCAGAAAGGATACTAGCAGGGAGACCCAAACCCTAGAGATCACCCCCACATCTGGTATCATGCCCTTAGAAAGTTTCTACCTCCATTTAGACCCACTCATCCTGCTTGCAGCACCAATGTCATTGAACATTGTAGTGTTTCTGAGTATCTTGTTCCTATTAGACTTCTATGAAAATACTATGGAGTGTTTCTCCAACACAAACCCTTCCTCCTGGCTTTATCTGTCTCAGTGAGAAAGAGTGCAAAGCACACATGGTACATGCAGCTTCCTCCCAGCCCAGAACCAGAACTGCTCACTGGACTCACCTTCACACACCTTGAACAGAAGAGCTGCTGCCATCACTTCTGCTCTGGAGACACTCACCTTGTCCTCCATGAGGTTTTATATTCTGTCTCTTTGGTAATGTTTTCTACCTACAAATGCATTTTCTGCTTGTTCCCATTGGCATCTTGTTTATCTATGAGTGTGAACACACGTCTGTGCAAGCATTTGTGCTTTTTCCATATATTTATATATGTGACTGTATGTTTGTATTTCACTTGTAATTGTTTCCTTCTGGCTGCACCGAAAAGCTGTAAATATTCCAATTTCTTCTGACACATACAAGCAGTTATGATTACAACCGTGCAAGCTTGGTGATAACAGCTGACACATCCACTTCTGATCACAACTTCTGTGGGCAGCCTGCCTCTCAGTCTGTATTTGGTAAGGAAAAATTAGAGTTCTTCACAAAAGATAAAACTGTGTCAGCTTGCACTCTCATGCTGAGCTCTGAGACAGGTGAGCTTAAGGCTAGGACTGAAGTTGCACAGTGTTAAGCTGAATGTTACAAACACATTTTTAGGTGTATTAGGATCAGGGAGTTTTATGAATCTTGAAATAAGTTCCAGAATACTACCTATGTAGTAGAATGATATAATTAAAGTGAAGGCACATTGAAGAGGCATAAAAAGTATTTACTTACATCAAAAAGATTTCTTGTGTAATCATCCTCTATCTCCATATAAACAGATACTTGTAGCACATAATCCTGAAATGGTGCAAATCTGAGAAGCATCAAAGACCTCAGACTGTTTTGAAGTCCAGCTGTATTAATATTACAGTTACCAAAAGCAACATTGTGATTAGAGACAGGTCATTTGTGTACTATATATGAACGTACTACAGTGTACATGAATCCAACCCCTTTTGTTTTTAAAAAAAAAAAAAGCTAAAAAAAAAAAAAAAAAAGGCAAAAAAAAAAAGGAGAACTCAGAAGCTGATATTGGAAATTTGACACCTGAACTGGACTGAGAGGAGGTACTGTGACAGTGAAACTCCAGTGCTGAAGGAATGGATGGTTAGATTAAAAGAACAGATAATACAGACAACGGAGATTTCAAAGCCAAGGATTTCTCTAACATTAAAAGGATTTCCCCTTGCACAGACAGTTGCACTGCCAGGACTGCAGAAGGGAGGCTGTTCCCCACCTACTCTTGCATTTCAACAGTGCTTAATTTAGCTTCACTTCAGCCACTGGACCTGAAACTGTCTCAGGCACTTGAGAGGTTCTGTAAGATAAAACAGATTTTCTTATCTCTTTGCTTTAGTGTTCATTGTGTAAAATCAGGAAAATACCTGATTGAAATCATCCTTTGCTGGCAGAGAATAATCACATTTTGTGAAGTTCCCTGCACTTACTGCCCAACACAACATCAAAATGCATGACAGTGAGGTGGCTCCTCCACCAGCAATGAAATGCACACCTTGGCTGCAGGTGTCAAGGGCCTGAGGTCAGGATAAAGCACTCCAGAGGGGCCCAATTATTATAGAAAGATGTTGGACAGCTAGTTCAGGGCTGTTCCAACAGGAGGGCTGAGATGCCAGTAGGTCTGTCTCATCCCGACGTGTTTGTCTTGTGGCATCTGAAAGCATATATTGAAGCAACAGAAATCTCTGCCCATGTGCAGAGACGTGGATACAGGAGCCAGCAAGGAATGGTCCAGCCAGGAGCAGCAAATGAACAGAGCCAGCAAGGTGTCATGAGCTGGTTTTGCCCACAGAGCTCCTATATTTTAAAATCACTTGCCCTCAAAGCTTATGGGGAAATGGAGCCCCAGTTTCCAGAACTGTTTGCTGGGGTCAAACTCCTGGGTTTAGTTCCAGCAGACACATCACAAGTCTGTCCTTCCTGCAGGACCTCAAGTCATGCCAAAAGCTTCCCTGTGACATGCACCAAACCTTCTGGATGAGCAACAGCCTGTCCAGGCCCAGACAGAGCCATTATGATTTATTGGGTCAATACGGCATGGGAGTTCTTTGTGCTCCTGTCCCAATCCACAGCCACTAATTGCACTCCAGTTCCAGGGGCCCTGCAGACTGAATGCAATTCCAGGGAACTATTAGAGCTCTTTCTTGGAAGGGACCATTAAAACTGCAGAGCGAGCATGCAGGTGCCACTTGTACAAACTGTGTCACAAACAGTGCAGAGGGACTTGCAGCCTCTGTAGCAAAAACAGTATGTGAGGAAGCACACAGTGAACAGCTCTTCTGAAATCTTTCCAGACCTGCTGGTTTCTGTGCAGTGCTTGAGTTAGGGCTTAAAAGTAACAGAGTACGTGGAAAAGTCCCACTGCAACACTTTTTGGTAAAATGAGTTGGTTTGAATGGAATGGAGCTGAGTAATCAACCCTGTTCTACCACTGTGCTGTTCAGAGCCATGTACTCCATCTCCACAGAATTACAACAAATAGCTACCACCCCTTTGGGATTCAATATTCAAACACAAAAAAGTCATATGAGATGAATTTTTTTTTAGCTGTATCAGAAAGCACTGGCACTGCTTAATCTTTTGCTGATTGAATTTGGTGTTTAGCTTTTAAAATGGGGACAGGCTCAAGTTCTTAAATTCCAGGAATGTAAACAGCAGGGAAGTGCTTGCAGTAGCTTTGCTGACAGCATGGGTTGGGTTTTGTTGTGATGCAGGAAGAAAAATACCCAAGTACTGGATAAAATTGTAGCTGCATCATCACAGCTTTTCAAACTTTTTGTAAGTTCATTTTTATAAATATGATAACAGGCTTATAGTATGTTTATAAACACTTGTGGCTAATTTTCACATGCTGCCTTGAGACAGATACTGGGCCACTTTTGAAGAGGTATGAAGGAGGTTAATATGGAAGAGCTACACAACAGCTGGTTGTTTCATATAAGATGCTGAAAGTGATGTTTCTTGCATAACAAATCTCCTCTAAGAAACTGAGATTGTTTTTGAGGCTCTAAATGGAAAAGGGTTAAAATCATGCAGTGTTAGCTTTGTCATGTTGGACATATTTTTTTATGCTCTCTCTGCATACCCTTACAATCCATTCTTCTCATTTTCACAGACAGCATAACCCTGAACAAGAAGTAGGCTGTAGGACCACAGTAGAGACAATATACATTATAAAAACAATTCTGTATACAGAAAAATAAAGACAAGATTAGTTTTTACTTCTGTCTTCAGTTCTTACCTGGCTGTCCTTTAATTGCTTTACAGGACATGAAGAGCCATAAAAGTTGCCACCTTTCTGAAGTTGGAGAAATGCGGAATGGGTACAACTTTGTGAAGCACAGAAGAATCTGGATTCAGCTGATGCTGTTCCCATCCCTGCTGTAGTGCTGCCATATAATGAACAGTTCAAAGGTGTCAAAATTTGTAGTATGGCAGTACATATAACTTGTAAAAAAGAGGAAAAACAGACAAAGCTGCTTCCTATCAACTGTCAGATGTGGTAGTTTTACAGACCTATTTTCTGTACAGTTTTAGCTCACAAGAACAACTTAATAATTTCTTCTGGATTTGATATCAAAACCGGGAAATCATATAAACAACCTCTCCGACTGTTTCAGAAGGAGCAAATTTCCCAGCGCTGCAGGGCTGGATACACTTCAAACAAATCATTACAGACACTGGTATTTAAAAAATCAGACACCAAGAATTTTCAGTCTTGCTCAACACCCAACAGATTCCTTTGTTTGAATCCTTAATCCCACCATTAGGCACAAATAAAATTGTGATAAAATTATGTGGGTTTGGACATTCCACCTTTTGCCTGTTTTAAATTATCTTAAATAAATCATAACTAGAGTTACTTTCTGAGAGTAACCTGACTGGATGTAGCATCTATTCCTCTGCAGGTACCACTTGCACAGGCATATTCTGTGCTACTCATTTAGAAGTTTGTCAAATATCTTTCCCTAACAATGCATTAAATATCCAAATAAAGCACCAAAACTGTCTCACTCCTCTGAGCTCTCAATATCTGAAGTTGTGCTGGCTTATTTAGGAAAAGGAAATGCTCCTTGGAGGGCAAGGGTATGGATACAGGGGATGGCATGGCTGGATGGCACCAGCCTGCAGAGGCATGGGAGGATTAAGGTATATTTTGTTATTGCTTCACCCCTAGGACATTCTCGTTGTTAGCAAGGCTAGTGGGTAACAGCTAATTGCTGATTTGGAGATATACAGATGTTTTTCCCCCTAAGGAAAGAAGGAAAGACAGGAATAGTCAGTGGCAACGGGAAGCAGAATTTACTGTGCTGAGGTTATTGCCTGAGCCCTGACTGGAACAGAAGGGAATTCCCTTGGGCAATGTCCTGCCACACTGTCTCTGTCCTGCACCCCTAGGTCAGCTTTTCACTCTGCCCCCCTCCAATATGTGTTACCAACTCAAGTAAGACACAACTCAGCAAATGGCTGTGATTGATCCACCACACTGAGGGACAAGAGGTGTCAGGAGGTGGTGGTGACACCCGGGCACAACGGTCTGAGCATCGATGGCTGGTGGCACGTGGGGCTCAGGACTGCAGAGGTGCCTCTCTAGTCTTTTAGTGAGTTCAGAGTTCAGAAGGGAGTGATCTCTCCAGCTTTCTCCCACTCACAGCACTTCGTGTGCCACAGCCCGTCACTGCTGTCACCTGCCAGGCAAAATTCATTCTCTTTCTCAAGAGCTAATCTCTTTATAGCAGCATTTACACATAAATTAATGAAAGATCAGAATATAAAGATGTTCATTTTTGATTGTTTGCCCATTTACAGGAAATTAAGTTAGAACTGTTTAGTTTTATCATCACTAGACAAAATAAGCATGACAGGATATTTTAGCCTCTGGATTATGTAGATAACACACAGAAATGTCATTTACATTTTCATTCTTTTCACAGAGCAACAAACCCATGCTTGCAAGCAAATTAATATTCGGAACTTAATTGGATTTTTATATTCTCTTTAAACAGGTAATATTGTTTTTCTTCTTTCTATTATTGTATCTGAACACTGGATTTCATTTTGAGAGTGTGCCACTGAAGGTGAGAGGCCCTCTGCTCTAAATGGTTCATTTAACACCATTAAAATCTATGTTTCTTCAACACATTTGAGGATCTAGATTGTTGAATGCCACTATTTCAGTATTGTTAAACAACAGAAAGGGTATGGAAAACTATTTTCCTGGGTGTATACATGAACATACTTCTGTGTATATGTATCTTCAAACAAACATATGTACATACATCATTTATTTGCTTGCATGTGCACAAATACACTCATACAAATGTTTATATATATATGTGCATATATATATGCATGCAAATGCAGAGAAAATGTTCCAATAATTTATCTCTGCATGCCCCTGATTTACCAACTTGACAAGCAATTTGAGGAAAAAAAACCAACAAAACATATATTTTGTTTATTTCTGAAAACCTACTATGCTATGAAAACAATTGAAATAATTAACTTTTCCCTTTTTTTTTTTAAATTTCTATTTATCATGAGCTTCACCAAGGTGGCACTGTTTGATCCTGTATTTAAACCTGATCTCTGATGGCGACCAGTAAAGTCCAGTCTCTGCAACTGCAGATTGCACAGCCCAGGTCTCCAGCTGAGGGAAGGTCTTATTAGGGCAGAATAAGAAATATCGTGGAGAGAACTTCACTAAGGTATTCACATTTTCATTGAAGAAGATACTGAGAATGGGGCTCTGGTAGGAAACAGCATTTTTAAGGGTGACCAGAGGGAAAAGTCACCTTGATGAAGTTATTCCATTCCATGTTACATGGCCACTGCTGACTCTCCATGTCAAGCAACCTGCACTTAGGAGCTCAAGACACAGTTCTGTTTTGTGGCACTGGAATGGAAGGTTTCACTCCATACAAGTAATTTGATTTCAGGAAAATATGTGAAATTAGGAAAATGTTAAATGAGGAGAAAAGTTTTTCTTGGGCAGCAGTTCTCTCTGCTCCCTGGGAGCGCTCTCAGCACAGTGGGAGGCAGGGAGGCCATTCCTGTTGTGTCCCCAGGCAACATGGTCATGCTTTATCCAAGGGTGGCAAAAGGCTTCTTGCAAATATACATATTCCCATTCATCTAATGAACACTTCGTGACCCTGAAGAATTCACTGAAGTGGAAACATGACTCGGTGCTAAACAAACAGACTCGGACTAATCCCAGCTCTTCCTTTACTCCAGTTACTTCTGGTCAGTGCATGTCAAGCATCACACCCACAGCTGAAACCCTCAGCACTGCAAATCTGTGTGGGGTGAGACAGGAGCAGGAAGGCATCACTAACTGAGGGCATAATTATAAAACTGCCAGTACCTCTGGGAAATAACTGACCGCAAATGTCAGCTCATCAGCAGGGCAGGAGCATTCTTGCTGAAGTATAAAATTCTCTACATTAAAACTCTGCACTTCACATCGTATCATTTTCAAGTGCATGGCTTAAAAACTGATCATGCCAGACATCTTCCCGTATCTTTTGTGTTTTCCCTTCGTTGGTGATGCCACTTTCAACACCTGCCACAAGCATGTAGGTGTGGAAATTAAAAATGTACTTTGCCTCCCCTGCGTTGACCTTGCTCACAGATTGTTGGCTGCACTTACATCTGAGGCAGAACCCCCACACATTCAACGCAACAAATTCCTTGCATCACTTGAAGATCTGTCCCTCACTTTATAAGTTGTGTTTATTATAGATTGCAACTTGAGTAAGGAGTTGGAAAAACTTTTCAAAAATTACCCCTTTTCACACAAACCCACACCTAAGTAATAGAGAAGTAAGCAAGGAATAAAAGTCACAGTTTGATGTTACTTGTTCTTCAGTTTTTTTGTCTGGTTAGATCTCTGCATTCTCCGAGAGTTCAGAATCAAGCATATGAGTCTGTCAAAAAGCCTTTTTCTTTTTTTTATATAATAATTAAGTGAACATATAATGGGAAAACCTGCTCCCACTGGGATATCAAGTCCAGCTTTGTAGACATCAAAGGTTTGTCTAATTCAAATTACTTTGGCATAACTGTTAAAATTTGCTCTGCCATGCTTATTCATCTCAGCTGTGTGTCATTTTTGTCTTCTGATTAGCCCAGAGATGAACCTGCCCAGCTTCACTCCCACGTGGTTTCCAGCACAGCTCTGTGTGAGGTGGAACACAACATAAACTGCTCTTCCCAGCCTCTGTGCCAGCCTCACACTCTGCTAAAACATCCAGAGAACGTGGACATGAAAGAGGCCCATAGAAACAGTCACAAAGAAAGTAATTTTTTAGTTTGAAAGCGTTTTCTAAGCATTTTTTCTACTCTCCCTTTTTCTGCTGTTGTTGTTTTTAATTAAAAAAAATTTAGTCTTTTAGTAATAGTCAAAGCTCTCTAAAGCACAACCTCCTATGAAGTTAAAAAGTAGAACACAGCTGAGAAGAGAATTTTTCATTTGTGGCTCCTCTGTCTCCTGCGAGATGATATCCAAAGACACACTTCTACCAAAAGGTTTTTTGATGTGCAGCTATTGTCTTGAGCAAATAAACCAAAGAAGGTACTGGGTTTTGGCATAAAATTCTGCCTCCTCTGTTGGATGCCAGTACTTCCCCTTCCATAAGGAAACACACATCAAAAGAGGAGGATCCATTCCTCTCCTCCTAATTGTCATCCTTTTAAAAAAACCAACAAAACACGATGCAAAAGCCCTTGCTTTTTCTATCACTCTAGTAAGAGTATTACTGCCTTCCAAATGGACAATAAATTCATACTTACCACATGCTTACCTTCAGCTCCTGCCCGGGAGAGCAACCCTGGCACTCCTGCTGCAGCTCCCACCAGCCATGTACCACACGTGAGGAAGATGGGGAGGACACTGAGATCCCCAGGGGCAGGTCTGTTCGAAATCCCCAGTGACCACAGTGCTGATCTGTGTCACGATTAAAAATCCCAATACCAGTGATGGGAAGAATTCAAAGGTCTGTTTAAATTAAACACAAACTACAGACATACTTCTCTTGTACAGTTTTTTGTTGTTGTTTTTTTTTTTTTCTTTTTTAAATAAAGACTTTCTGAGTATACCCAGTATCTGTTTTTCTGGCAGTGGTGTAGGCAGCTGAAATCAGCTCTTTTTATTCTCTGAAGTGACTGGAGTGAGCTGCAGAGTGCTCAGCATCACCAAACCCCATAATTCTATTAGAGCAAGGCATACCCATCAGCTTCTGACTATTCACTTTAGCTAATTGTATTAATAAGACTAAGTGAAATTCAAATACTTTCTGAAAGGAAGAGACATTTATCAGCAACCCTCTGTAGGGATGGAGGATGGTATTGTTTCTGTTTTCCAGCTGACAGGGAGGGCTGGCAAGGGACTTACACAAAGTCACACCAAAGTCTGTGGTTCTGGGGAGCCCCTCCCTGCCTTGCAGGGCTGGGGCAGCTCTGACCCCAGAGCACAAGGTAAACGTGGGCTCTGCAAGGAGCCAGTGGTGGGGTCAATCCTGCTCGGAGCTGTTACTGCTCGCTAAATCTGACTCCTAAAAGGATTCATGGAGATGCAGAGTTGTGCAGAAGGCAGCTTGTCAACAGCACCAGCAGAGAGAAGAATTCACTGTGAAACTGCAGAGCTAAAACACTTCAAAATGTCAAGGCAGGATGACAACCCACAGGCAGAGTTATCTCTGCAGAGTTAGGACGTTTCATGGAGAATGCATCCCACACAAGTCATCCTGGTGGTTCGACTGTAAACACACTCCTGGCTGACACGGCCCAGGCATGGCAGGGGCTGATTTTACACTGCAGGACCTGGGGCAATGCAGGTGTGAGTGGGTGAGTATCCAGGACATTATTCCTGCTCAGAAACGACGTGTGTTGTAACTCTGGACTCTGTGGCTCTCACAGGGGGTGTCTCAACCCCTGGATGCAACTGCTCTGGAATAAATTTCTGGAAAGCTCAGATACACGCTTTTAAAAGAAATCAAATTTCTGAAGTGGGATCAGCAATACTTGGAGGGTGAAAAAAAATGCTTTTCTCACTTTATTTTACAAAATTTTACGTTGTTGAAATAGTTTTCCTCTTGAGTGTTTAATATTGATGCTTAGGGGAAAAGCAACAGCAGGAAAAGGGTGCCAAGAAATACCATCTTTTAAATCACAGGTTATAATCACTCGGAAAGAGGAAGCTGGTGCTGTCTTCTTCACTAAAAGGAGAATGAAGGAAAAAAGTTCCTTACTTTCTTCCACTAGCTATAAACTAATTTTATTTCATTTAATTATACTTTAGTCATTAAAAGAGATGTCAATGGAGCAACCATAAATTTGCCTCCTCAATGACAGACAGTTAAGGAAGGTTTAAAATCACAGAGGTTTTTTGCATACAAATGTATTAAAGGACTTCATCAGCTGTCTGACTTTATAGCTTTAAGGTTACTGTGGCAAGAAGTTTATGGCCTTCATATCACCCCTAGACAAGTCCAGTATAGGCAAACACAGCTAAATATTCTAGAGTTACCCGAGTACATGTATTTTGCATCCTTCTTTCCTCCCACCCCACATCCCCCAAACCAGAAAATTCCATGCACTACCTGTAATAATCTCAACACCTTTGGCACTAAACCCCAGGCACCTCAGAAATATGCTGCAGGAGACATCAATGTTCCCAGCATTTATAGAAATGTGGCCAGCTACGTTAATGAGTCATTAAAATCTGCCACCTATCCGTTCCTGTTGCAGGGAGCTGTCGGAGGCACGACGGGCTGTGACTTTGCTCCTGCCTGCAGAGATCAGTGCGACGCCGCAAGTCTGAACCTGCTTTAAAACTTTCTGTCTGCTGAATAGATTAATTTGTAGCAGGATCTAAAAGTCATGGATTTTCCATACTTTATCTCCAGTCTAAAATATAAGCTCGATATCTCTAATGCTTCAGAGGCAGGAAAAGAGTGGAACGTGCCCTTTGACGGGTTTGAGTCTATTCTTCTCGCCGATCGCCGTTTGTTGTTTCGCCACCTCGCCGACCCCCCCAGCATCTCAGCAGCATCCCTGGCAGCATGCTAGAGGCAGATAATCCTAATTAGACTTATCAAGTCCATCTTGATTTTGACATGATGCTGCACACTGCTGTGCAGGCTGGGGACGGTACATCATCCCCCTTCTCCACCCCCCCAGATGTAGCACAGCTACTAATGCTCAGCTCACATCGAGTTTTAAAGGAAAAGAGAAGGTCACCAGCCGCTTGCAGCAAATCTCCTGCTGGTTCTGTGCCAAAACACAACTGCTTTTCCCCAGAAGAAGCCCAGCTCCCTGGTAGATTTGCCAGCTTATACCTCTTCTCTTAAACTGTATCTCAATAAAGTAGTCACGTATCCACAGTGTTTAGAAGCTGAGTTCAATTTCTGTTGGACCAACTCTAAAAGCCTTGTCAGGAAGCAGTGAGTGAGCTCAAAATTAAGCTATAAACCACACTATATCCATGTATTAGAATACAGGAATTGACAGGTAACAATAAATGCACTCACAAGTTTATCACAATAAATATGGCCTAAAGGGGAAGAATTTTTTTTTTCTATTCTCTGGACTTCTGAGACACGGCCTTGCTTTGAAAATGCTGATTTAGGATTCATTAAGAAATGAGAGCCAACAATATCAAAATTTCTCCTCTTTCTTCTTGGAAACCCAATCACAAGTACAGCTGATTTTAAAGCACAAGAGATTTTGATTTTTCCAGTAATTCTCCTATCTGGTTTTGCTGCTTTAATTAGCTATCAGCAGCACTTAATTTATTTCTAGTGCATTGTTGCCAGCTTTTTGCATATCTTTCCCAACCTGTGAAAAATCATGAAAATAGACCTACAAAAATTAATCTTCCTGTTCCCTGTGCAGAGATATTAAAATGGTAATTGCATTCTTTATACCTCTAAAACCTGATTTTACTTCCAGATACTTATCTGAAAGCCCAATGAAATTGTGTGATAGCAGTTGTTGATGCTACTTACGCTTTACTGGAAGTTATTGAGATCTGATAATAATCACTATATTGTAAAAGCTTCACACAGCAAGGCCGAAGTTCATTCGTGCCTTTGATTTCTATACTGGAGGTGATTGTCTGGACAAATAAACTCCATTTATTAATTCTTAGTATCATATTACCTTTATTTATTCTAGTACAGAAAGAAATCTTGTCATTTCAAAGGTACTATACTGACAACAGAGCAACTTCTTGAAAACCCAGAACTCAAATACAGAGTCCTTCCCCATGAGCAGGTGGTCAGATCCCACTTTACTCCTTTTTTTCCATGCACCCATGCACAGAAAGGCTGAGCAACAATTATCAACAGCTTATCTGGAGGCACCTTCCTTACTTGTGATCCTCAGGAAACACAAGTGGCCTGATTCTTCATTACAAAAACCACAACCTATGCTGAAATGGTGAAGCAGAGGTTTTGATTTCAAAAAAGAGAGAGAACGGAGACCTGTTGGAAATACAGTATTTTTTTACTCTAGGAAATGCTATCAAAGATAGAAGGAAGTGAACATGTTACGCTGCTAAAAACTCATCTAATATTTGGATTTATTTCAGTGTTGTTTGGCAAATTCTCACGATAGGCAGCTTCAAATGCCCTAAAGTAATTGCGAAAAGAAACCCCATTAAGAGACCCTGATGAGGGAAACTATTAAAATTGAGTATACAGTTTGCTCTGATGAATCTCCCTACTTCATTTTTGCAGCAAATTATATAGTTCCACGTTGTTTTTTTCCTTTCACCAGAAACGTGAATTATAGTCCTACAAATTCACCCTTGCTGTCAATTAAATTGAATAAACATTGTGTGAGTGAATTAAGAAGAGATACAAAACAATTCAATACCAGGGTTAGTTATTGAGGAGGCTTTTTAATGAACATAAATTGATGTAATTAAAATAAATTTGCTTTTCACGTTTCTCAAGTAGAATGCCCTGTAGCCATTCCTGTAGAATACTGGAGCAAAACAAACACTGGGCCAAAGCTGCTATCTTTCCTCAGATTAAATGTGAGCTTCCTGCTCTCTGGGATTTCAGAGATGAGTAAGGCTGAAGGATGTGGCCTACTTAGACAGTTGTTAAAGGAATATAATAGAGAAGACAGAAATTCAGCTTTTTGTTAAATTCAGTTTTTCTCCTCAGCACCACCTCCTTTTTATAGAAAGAAATAAGTAAATAAAAAAGCCATTTAACATTACTTTTTATGGGCTGTTGGCAACTAGTTGGTCATTTCTATGAATTCTGGTTTTTGCAAGCTGTAATACGGTCATATGTCAGGACAACATTTAAAATCAATAGGAATAGAATGCCAACATTTTTGACTGCTTAAGGATGGGACATACAAGTCTCCTCTGGTCCAGCAGATACCAGGTAGGCCTAAGATGCAGAGCAGAGAAAAGCAGAAAGCTAGAAGAGCTCAGCTGGAATATATTAGATAATTTTAAACAGATTAGCAAAAGAACTACTAAAATTCTATGACGTTTGAGTCCTACACTGTGATGGTGACAATCCCTAATGTGAAGATGTGTGCCTGCCCAGAGGTCCTATCTGAAACTGTTCTGAGCTCCCCCCACAAGGACAGTGTCACTAGCATACGGGTCCTGCTGCCAAAATAGAGGTTATTGGTCACTTCTGATTATACAGTCCAGTTCTCAAGTTTGCTCCACAAAGAACATTCTACTTTTGAGCACAGAAAAAAAAATCCCACCTCTAACAGCACTCCATTCTTCCCCCCCCTTCACTTGGGCTCATCCAGGTTTCCAAGCTGAAGGCCCATTGCCTCTGTTAGATGTATTCTCCAAATCAGCTTCCATTTCAGGAGTTGTCCTTCACATGGCAAAATTATTCTGGGTGGAAAACAGAAAAAGGATATATTTTGTGTGCAACAACATCATTGACAATTAGTGCCTTTGGCATCCCCTCTACAGAGAGAGGAATTTCACTCCGTGGATATATAAAGAGCTTAGGTCTCCAGGGCTGTCAGCCTTTAACAAACAATAAATGCATGCACCAGTGTAGAAGGGAATATAAATCAGAACAGCAACTTGAAGGGTCTTTCTTAATAACACAATGTGTGTTTATCTCCAAGAAAATAAGGCCCAGCAGCTAGGAAACACCACGAAATTCCCACACAACATGCCATTGTCTACAGCTCTTAGAAAGGTAAAACATGCCTGAATAGATGTCAGTGTTCTTAACACTAGAGACCTGCATGCTTAGAGAAAGGAAATCACAGCACACTGTTTCTCCCGAGGCACCACAAACTATTGTTCCTTATAATTGCAAGCATAAGATTTGAAAACATTTCCACTGCCTCGATGGGTTGGTTTGCAAACTGGCAGCATACCAACCACTGGCTTAGGCTGCGTGGCACAATATGTACAGTCCTTAAATCTCAATGCACATGCCTCTACACCCTGAAAAGATGGTGGCTTTGATAAAGGCATATAGCTGGGAAGCATGATTCCATGATTTACAGAATGCTTTTAAGGTGAGGCAGTTCTACTCTTTTCAGTGCATATTTTTTTCCCTTTTTTTCCCCCTTTCTGTCCTCTGATTTTTCAAGGTTATTATCTCAATGCTTTTTCCTTGGTACCAATTCCTCTGAACTTGAGTTCACAATGACTCACAGCAGGGAGGCACAGAGAGAGCTACCACCAGAAACCTCCTCCCTGGAGGAGCTTCACAATGCTGCCTATTATTTAGCGACTTGAAATGCTAACTTTAATGGCACACATCTCTTAAACATCCCTTTCTTTCATTTGTTCACCCCAGGGACCCAAGCCACAGAGATGTATCTCCACTCTATCCCACTCTTCCCACTGGCAAAGTGCATGAAAGTGTGGGGCCTGCCAATCTTCAGACTGCAGCTGTGACTCCCAACACTGGTGTTTGGTGAGCTGAACTGGTGGGCTCCAAAGCTCAGTTCAGCCATGTGTTCACCCACCCACTTTCATTTCCAGTGAAAGCCCTGAAAATAGTTAGAGAAAACCAGCCCCTCTTAGGGGAGTATTAAATTTGGAGCTGGTCATACTGATCCCTCTACCTCCATAATCAGAGGTGTAATGCACTGAAGACACTCCAGAGGCTTTGACTGCGCTGCACTGTGGGTTAAAAGCCTCTCTGCTGATGCTTGGTAGGAGACCTCCTTAGTAGAAATATACCCTTCTTAGCAGAAGATCTCTCTTATTGCAGTTTAAAGTCGGCCATTTGTCCTTGCACTCCCACACAGTATTTACTCAGCAGAAGAGGACAGATACTAGGGATATACAACCATAAAGTGCTGGAAGGAAAACAACTCCCCCGGGCTCATTAGTTGTGACAAAAGAACAGACCATTCTGCCTCCATGTAGGCTGAGCCTGGCAAGTTGAAGACAGAGCAGGCTGACAACAGGATATAGGGCCATTACCTGGTACTGGGAGGTCCTTAAACTAACCTACCAGTCGTTTAAATCTATCTGTTTTTCCTTCTAAATTTCTCTCTCCCAAAAACCACGGCAGGTGAAATCCAATACCATGCACTGACTCACAAATAGTTATTCATTTCAAGAAATCTTTCACCTGAGTCGTTTGTTAGAAGCTTCTAAGGAAAACACTGGGTAATAGAAAGTGTAGGTGAAATGACAAGTTGAACTGATTGCACGCAATAAACAAAGCACCTGGGGCTTCTGTGTGCCACAGCTTTGTTTGGATGAACAGGATAATGATGTAAGCCTAGCAGTGGTTCAAGATTACAGGCTACTTCTCAGTTGTTCTATTAAATTCACCATGTGATGCTGAGCCTTAACGCTCAACCTTTTTTTTTTTCCCTTAGAACATTTGCTTCTGTGTCATTCATTTGCAAGAGAAGGACCTCAGAAGAAGGCCTGCCTTCTTCCATGGATTTCTCTTGCCTCTATTCTGGCCCTAGCACCATAATCCCTCGATGGCATATCTAGTAATTCTCTTAATATGTGTACAACCATTATTAATAGTAGTTATAAGAATTGATATAATTATGTATTTTACAATCTCATGGCCCATATAGCACTTTGTTGCAGTTCAGACATTAGTCACATTAAGTCCAAGATCATAATGGTAACTTTCAACCCCTGCCATGACTAGACACAGGGTGCTGCTTGGCTGCTTGCAGCAAAAATTGTTGTTTAAAAGGTACTGTAGAGATGGCAGCAATGCACTATTAAAAACATATTAAATTAATTGAATTCAAACAACCAGCCACACGAACAGAAAGGATAAATTATGTCTCTCACAGGTCAGTATGTAACTGCCTTTATAATCAGCATTCAAAGACAAATGCTCCTCATAAAGTGCAGCACACACACGCAGTTGGGTCAGGTTCTTCTCTTGCTTTCTCTGTAGATGGGATTAGACAAGATGAAGTGTAGAAAATGGGGAGTTTTCCTCACTCCCCGCCCCCACTTGAGGAATCTGTGAATAGCATAGATTAGTTTTTCACCACTTTCCAGCCTGGATTTCTCCCCAAAGGGATAAACACCTGCAGAATGTGTCAGCTGGACACGCATCTTTCCAGACTGACAGTGGGACATGAGCTATGTGCAGGCTGGAACAGACTTCCCTTCCCTCCCTTCCACCATGCCACACACCAACCATGTTCATGTGGGTCCATGAACACCACACATCAGGACCTCTGAGGCAAGTGAGGGCTCAGGACGTACGAATAAAACCCAGTAAGGGTCCAGCAGTTTAGCAAAACTCCAAGTCAAAACACAGTCATGTTGAAAAACCTATTGAAAAAAAACCCATGCAACTTCCTGGTGGAGAAGGTCAAGGTCTTATTATGGAACTTTCCACTTCATGCCACAGAGAAGTACAGATTATCTTTTCCTTCAGTATGAAATCTGCCTTTTTAATTTGATCACGCAACAGCACAAAGTGAAGCTTTATGCAAAACAACAGAAATTTCAAGCCTGGCTGCATCACAGAGAAGAGCAACACGTGCCCTGGCACAGCACTGTCAGCAGTCTATTGGCAACAGGCAGCTGGATTAGGAATAAGTCAAATTAACAGAAAGTGGAGAAAGAATATACTCCCTTCCCCAAGGACACATGTTTGAAAGGCTTCAGAGTGAAGGGGATGAGCACAGCCACAAGCTGCTAAACTGTCCCCTGTTCTGGGCCAGCTGCAGTGATATCCCCCATCCCCAACCATCAGCTCTCTTGGGCACTGATCCAGTATCCTGTTCTGCTGCTGTGCAGGAAGGGAAAGGTTCGTTAGGCATTTCTGCCTCCCCCCTATCAGACTCTTCTTGAAGCTGCACTACAGCCCTGAGCTGGCCTGACACTGCTCACGTCTCCTCTGCTCAGCATAATCCCTCAGCTAATTGCTGCATGGGAGAGGCACCTCTTCCCATGCATGAGGCACTGTTTGGAACATGAATATTTCATAAATGAATACAGACTTTTCAAAAATTATTAACACATTTCTGCAATCCATGTTCAAGGATTGCTGTAAAATAAGGCAGGGCTGTGCTTTCAGGGTCTCGCTTTCCACCCTCAGACTGATCCTGACAGTATTTAAAACATGCAGCTACAGCCTTATTATGCAGTATTAATACAACAGATCTCAAGGATATTTATTGACTGCTACTGCTAAGAAGCATTTTGAAATGGTTCCTTGACTCCCATTAGATCCTACACTAAGGTAACATTACCAGGGAGTTTATTTGTATTTCAGAGAGGAACACACTGACCATGTTCATTCTTTCCAATATTTCTTCCAGACACAAGGGATTATTTACCCATGCTTGCATGCAAATATCTCATCTAATTCATTTTGTTCTTTTAAAATGCTGGTTAAATAAAGCTTTTCAAGGAAATAGAGTCTGTTTCAATTTATCTTAGTTGAAACTAGGACTATAAATCTCTTTAGTTTCCTTTATTGATCTTAGACAAAATTACAAATATAAATTACAGCTGCTGCAAATTAAATGTCTAATGACTGTGTTTGAAAGCAAATGCAATAGTGTCAATAACACATTAGATAAGACACAGTGAGAATAACATAAAGCTACCATTCCCTGGTGAAAGCAAAAGGGTTCCTGTGAAAACTCACATTTAGGGGGTCTATTCTTCAACAGCTAGATTCGCCTCATATCTCTCCCCTCATATTTTTTAATTTCTAAAATTAGCTACACCAGATCTACAGGAGTTGCAGATGTTTTAATGCACCCATCAAGAGAAATCAACTTTTCAATTATTTTGAGAGACACCATCATTTCAGAGCCTAAAAGCCACAAAGAGTGTTGTTCTTGGAAGTCTTTCTTATAGAGAAATGGCAGGATTTGGCTAAAACTGTATTGAGAACCATAAAGGTTGTACACTGGACCAAGAGAAGAATCCAGTACTAGCATGCAATTCTGAATCACTGTATTCAAAGAGGCAGTATATGTTCTATACAGGTCATGCTGAAATATATAGATATATCTCCAGATTAACTGTCCCACCAGTTTTTCTCACCTTTTATCTCACTAAAAACACTGGTCACAGGGTCATGCTTTACAAGGGCAAATATCAAGTGATGCTGCTTCAGGTGCAATACATTTCCTATGAAGGAGCCTCTATTTCACAAAGCAGCATAATCATCAGTTTTCTACACTGCTGACACTTAGACCCTTAAGCACAAAGGTATCTGTTTACCAGGTCATGAAATTGCAAGTATAATATCAGTGACTGTGCTGTGCTTGATAAAACTGTAAAACATTTCATTTTGCTGCCTATTGAGCTTTAAAAAACCCCAGCACTGGAGAGGAGACAACATTCTTGTTACCATCAAAGTATTTCAAAATACCTACTTTTCTGCCTGTGATCTGTGGACACGCATTTTTCCTCTACTCCAGTTCTGCCACTACTTTCTGGTACAGGCAGCGCTGCAAATATCCAAGAAAACTGATTCTTCTTATGGTCTCTTAAGTTTTATATGATCACAAAGCCTCTCTCAATAAGTATGACTGTGTGTAGTCAAGGTATTAACATTCCTACAAATTCTATGAAATAGGCACCTTGGTAACTACACAAATGAGCTCTCCATTTATCCAGAGATAAATGCAGGACATGGGCACTGGAAATCCTGTTGTCTTTGTGGCTCACAGAACTAATTGCTTCTAAGCAGAATTCAGCTGGTTTGATAGACACCATTGATTCCAGGGCTCACAGCCATTAAAAGTGTTGCTTGTGGAAGTCCTGCTTGTAAATGTTCCATAAATGGCAGCTTGGGCTGAACTGTATTGACTGGGAAACCAGAAAGGCTTTGCACACTGGACCAAGCAGGAATCCAATACTGACATGAGGTGCTGATCAGAAGGGCAGATCTAACAGAGCCTCCCAGCCTATGAGCTGTCCCATAGATGGAACTTGTCCTCCTGTGCTTACAATGGGCAGTAAACCTTGATTTTGTCTTCCCTCATCATGTAACAAAACAAGAAAACAGCTGGAGCAGCAAATCCTAGTTCTGGCACCTCTGTGTTTTTGGAGGAAGAGTTTAGGTATTCTTTTCTTAAAATAAAAGCATTCAGAGAAGCTTCCCAAATCCTTGCAGTGATTCAAATACCATTTGCTCTTTAAATGGTGAAATTAGTGGGTGTCCCAGTCATATTCTAAACCTCTTGTCAATAAGGCTGGTAGACCTGCAGCTCTGAGGGGGGAGCACAGGGACTCCTCTGGAGGGGATAGATGGCCTCTGATCTAGGGATAGCATTGTAAACCAGCCTCTCACACACCTTTTTGTCCTTCACTGAATATCAGTTGGTAGAATTTCATTCATGATTTACTTTGACCTTTAGCTGTGTTAGATACCAAAACTTGTCATAAAGAAAAACTGAAGGAAACATCAGCCAGAACGTTAAACAGCTGCACAGGAAAGCTCAGTGAGCTGACAAAAGTGATCACCTTGCTGGCAACTGAGAAAGATCTCTCTATTTCAGCTTCAAGCTGCCCAAGGCAGGATCTGCTTCTTCCTCAACACTGCTGTTTTATATTGATTCCTTCTCAAAATTCCCAGATCTCATATTTAGCTCTTTTGGGCAATAGTGCTGCACATACCTGGCTTTGGGAAGACTTTTCTCCTCACCATTAACATGAGTCAGCCCAAGCTACTCTGCCTGTATGCATTCATGCATGTACAAATTTCAGTGAATGTCTTCACAGAATATTCTGCAAAAATTGTTTGCTGGATGCAAAAGTTCAGCTGAGAGAATTATCTACATCCAACGGTAAATGCTGTAATCTCAGTGTTAAATGGCAAAGAGGCAATTACAAAGATCAGGTTAAACACCTTTCACAATGCCTACAAGCTATAAGGCTTGAAATGTTTGCTCTTAGAACTGTAACTCAGTAGCACAGGGTATGGGTAGTAGTGAGCCAGAGCTGAAAGAACTGATTCCTTACCTGTGATCCCTGGCCCCTCTTCTCCAGTTATTTGCAGAAGGGAAAAGCACAGCCTTTTTATTCAAAATTCTTATGGAGATTTGTAGGCAAAAGAAACATGAAAATCTCTTTGATTACATTTAAATATTTCAGAGAGGTGACCAGACACTGGAAGTTTAATTACCTTAAGCCATGAGGGGGCAGAAAATGAGAGCAGTGACAAAGAAAAAGAAAAGGAGAAAAATGAACTTTTTTCCAGGATAACAGAATGTTACTATTTATGAACCTGCAAGAGAATTAGACCTGAAATAATTAGACAGAAAGAGAGATTTTAATTAATGATGGTAATTCTTATGAAAGGAACCAGATTGTCAGCCCCAGAAACTGCCAGTACATTTTATCCACGATGTCCATACAATCTCAGTGAGACTATTTCAAAGATCCCCAGCACAGTACATTGTCCTGAGCTGAGAAGTTCAGTGTCTGATTGCTCCCACATCTTGACTTTTGCTGCAGTTGAGCTTTGCAACTGGAGTAGTTGTTCACTAAATCAATTCCATGGTACAAGTAAATCCTTTGACATGGACCAATTGATCTCTAATGGCTTGAATGAGCTTAGAGCAGCGACCAAGAATCACAAAATCTGCTGAAATAAATGTGGAGACCCCCAGGTTCAAATGACCATTGCACCAGGGTCCCAACCTGAGGAAGTCACAGCAAATGGATCACCAGTTTCCTCCAATAACTAATCCCTAAAAAAGCAAAAAAACCACCCCCAAAACAAAAATTCAAACAACAACAACAACATAAAAATAAAAAGGAATTTTTCATTCACATCATGCCATTTTGGTTAACTTCTGGTCATTCTGTTTAGATGCATCAATCCCTTCATCTCAGTTCTTACGAGTGCCATAGATGTGGTGGACATGAGGCGTCACATTTTGCAAAGAGCAGCAGCTGCAGAATTTGTTTCCAAGTTGGAAGGTGAAGATTGGGGTTTTTTTAGTAGTTGTTAATAAAATCCTGGAGTGATGAAACATTGGCAGAAGCCTTTCACCATCTCCCTTTGCATCCTGTTCTCCATGCTTTTGCAGCTGGATGGAGAATTCCACCTCCCAGAAGCGCTGAGCAGACTAAAAGATTTGGGGTACAAGTCCTCTGGTAGCAGGAAAACTAGCCTGGCTTGTCCCCGAAAATGTGATTTCTAATCCCCATTGGCTAACCAACACAGCGGGCTTAAGCTAAACACCTCACTGC
The DNA here is from genome assembly GCF_003945725.1 of Corapipo altera. NCBI lineage: Eukaryota > Metazoa > Chordata > Aves > Passeriformes > Pipridae > Corapipo > Corapipo altera. The sequence goes on along the minus strand of NW_020884920.1, from coordinate 1,089,371 downwards.
AATTCTCATAACATCCCATGGCAAAGAAAGCAATGATTCTTGCTACTTAAGCCTAATATGAAATAGATTAAGTCACATGTATCAAATTCACTTTAACACGAGTATTTCTATTACCTGGGTCACAGAGTCTGTGCAGACACTCTCCAAAACCCACTGTTATTAATTCAGCAATTATAGCTTTATGGTGGCAGGAAATCCTCAGTGTTTGAGCTGGGACTGGAAAGCTGTAATTCTGAATGGGACATGACATGAATTACTGGATTGCTGTAATTTTTCAGCTTTTCATGCATTTTCACTGCATATATTAAAAATACAACAAGTAATTCACTTTTAATTATGCAAATTCAAAGACAGTAAGACAAGAGATGGATGAGTTTTTAAATGCCTGCTCTGCCTGGCCACCTGGGGTTAGCACAGAAAATCCACAGCTAATCAGGCAACCCGGCCCACCACGCTCCTGCTTACCTGCATGTACAAAAAATTACCTCTTATTTAGTGTTCTGCACCATTACAAGAGCATAGAGTAGAGGAAAGAAATTGCCAAACAGAGGGAAAGCTGAATAAAGGCAAACTTTCTCAACCTGCCTTTCCCACTTCTTTAGGTGTTCAAGAAAAGCCCATACACATGTATCCTCACACCTGATATCCACATAAGATCTCAGAGGTTTTCTGGTATCAATATATTTTCTAATTTGGTTTGGTCTTAGGGCTTGATTTTACTGGGACAGCATCCTCAGCCACTATTTATCAATGAAAGAATTGCCCAATACAGATATCACAAATAACTTTTAATTAGAATATTCAAATCAGGACCAGGGCGTGCACCAGCTTCCACGTCCTGCAGCTCTACCCTTAGCTCTGTTCCTTAGCAAAATCTATGGCTGCAACCAGCTTTTACATGCACATGTCCATTTTAAAGGAGAAGTAAGGTACACAGGTTCTCAAAGACATTGTTGTTAAATTGTAAGATAGCAAGAGCAAGTAATGATGGCTTGTTAAAAGTCTGGTAGCTGTATCTAATAGCTGCAGTGTTCAGTGTGGTAATTACAGAGGCGAGAGACTGCTGAACACGTGTAAAAAAGGAAATAATTGGAGTACCAGTAATGCAAAAGCTTCTCCAAGCCTAGAGCAATTGTTATTTTGTCCTCCTACTGATGTGCTACTTATCAAGGATACGGTGGTTAGAAACCAGTTCTCTTTAATGAATGCTAAGTTCAGATGTTTTCTATCCTGAAACCCCAAGGCTTCATATCCTGTACATCCACAGTTTAGAACACAGAGGTAAAATTACTCAAACACCTTATTGCCTTGCCCTGAAAGATTACATCTCCCTTTTTCCCTGGAAGCCTGGGAGAACTTTCAAGCAAGCACATTAGCAATGCAAATCTCCAGCAACCTACCAAAAAGAGGGTGCTGAAGAAGGTGCTCAGAAGACACTGCTGTGCTGAGTTCTCCACATTAATATTTACAAACCAGGTGGAAACTTTCCATTTTCTCTAATCCCTTCATCCTCTTTTCCCCACCCAGAGATGTCACACCACTGGTTTCAGTCTTGCTTCTTTAAAGGATTTCTTGCAGCTTCCTCAGCAGCTATTCCATGTGCTAAAGTCTTTCAGTGCTTGCCTGGGTGCCTATTGCATAGAGTTTCAAAAGCAGAAATTTTCCTGAAGGGGAGTGGGTGGTTCAAGTGGTTTTTTTCTGTCGCGTCCTTGGCATTGCTTTTACAGATCTCACTCAGATATGGTACCTGCCCTGCAACCCTGGAATTCAGCCTTATTCTCAAGCTTTTTGAAACTCATAGTTCCATTTTGGCAGTCCTGCTGATCACAGCCTTTATAAATCTAGCCAGAATAGAGCATTATCTTCACCTGATAGCTTCTGTAGAAACCTTAGTCGTGTATTAGTCATTTGTGGTCTCGATCACTTCTACTTCTTTTAAAATTCTGTTAAATTTCTGCTCTTCACGGAGTGAAACACAGAATTAGCTCACTTACCTGTTTATCTGCTTTACTTTTACAAAGATGTGTTTTGTTGGGCAGGGGAAAGTCACCATTTCAGTCACTCAGCAACACGTATCACCAGTCTGTTCCCTATTTCCATCACAAGCCATGGAGTGACTTCTCTCTCAGTCTCATACTGGAATACTTTTGGCTAATCTGTCACAGCATCTGAACATGCTGTGTCTCTATGAACTCACCACCAAAGGAGCCTCTGTCCACAGAGCTGAAGAACTGAAACACTGTCTTCCTGCTGTAGTAGGAAAAACAGATCTTTTTTGCTGTGAACAGAAAAGCTTGAACTTCTCTACTTACCAGTCTCACCAAAGGAAAAGCTGATTCTTATTTATAATCAGAAGGAAATGAAGACCACAAAACAAAATGTTGACAGTGTGATTAAGGATTTATTTTAAACCACAGAATAAAGCCCAAACAATATCTTGAGTTGATGGAGATCAAAAACTTCCATGGATTCTTCCATTCTCATCTGATCTCACCTCTATGCAGCAATGCTTCTTATGACTCTTAAAATTAATTCTGCAATACATGTCTGCTGCCAGTTCTACCAACCAAAGATTGTGTAAAGATCAGCTTCTAATGAGAATCAGTTTAACCTCACATTCTTAATGCCAGTGGTATCATAGAGATCACTTGTAAACTTGCATGTTAAGTAAAGCAGTTAATTGTGCTGCTGTATTGAGTTTAGACAGAAAAGGCAGAATTAATAACAGGTTTAAAGAAAATACTTAGAATAGGAGTTCTGAATGGAGAAAAAGGGTTATTGTGAGTTAAAGCTGGCTTGTAAATAGAAAGCATGGTTAATATTTGGACTAAGAGTGTTTGTTATTGATCTGAATGACTTATGCCTATGATAGATAGCAAATAAACATTTTGATAACACAAGGTGATATGGGATGGCCCTGCACTGCCTGGACACTGCCTGGGTATGGAGCCAGAGGGTTCAGTGCAATAATAGGATCCAGATCAGTAAAAGTTTCTAGTGGAGGAATTTATAGGTACAATAAGCATTTTTTACAGAGGGCTGGAGGGGTCTACCATTCATCTCTAGAGAGAAAACAACAACAACAACAACAAAACACATCAAAAGAAAACAAAAACAACGCAACAACAACAACCAAACCAAAAACCAAACCAAAACCAAACATAAAAACATTGCAAGCCTATTTGCATTTTTAGGCACCTGAATACCTCTTTTTATACCTACTTAGAGCAAGCAGGAGTGTAGGTTGTCAAGGAAAGATTAAAGACTTTCAACTCACAAGTCATTTCTCAGCAATTATGTTCTTTCCCTTACCCAGGACAGACTGTAAAATGACTGTATTGTCCTCAAAGACTAAATCAAAGTAAGCAAAAAGGTAAGGAAATATTTTTTACATGCCTGCTGCCATTTCACAAAAAACACTACTGAACAAAAATGAAAGGTATCCATAGGTACAGAAACAACTTTTTTTTTCTTTTTTCTTTTTTTTTTTTAGTTTTAATGATCCAAGGCATTGTTTAAACAGCAAATCTATTATAGATTTACTCAGCTGATTTCTTTCTGAGTACACCAGAACCCTGATCCTTCTGACAATGAACTCTACAGAAAGCAGAATTAGGCTAGTCACTGTTAAACCAAAGTGTATTTGTGCAGCAATAAAAAAGAAAGAATTGGGACAATAATGAGAAACCAAATAGTAACAAGTTAAGGGTGCTGCTTTGCAGGAAACAAGTGACTATTCTGAACTCTGAAGTGCCAATGTAATGAACCACAAGAGCCCACTGAAATGAGAGTAAACATATAAATTCTTCTTACTTCAGTATGTACAAATATCAAAGCAATTTGGGGTTGTTAACCTCCACAGCTTGAAGACAATATGTTCATCATTATTGTATAGCACCTCCCTCCTCAGAAATTCTCTGTCGATTGGTTTTGATGTTTCACTGAAGCATAATGTATGACTGAAGGGATGCTCAATGTCAGACAACACTGGGTAGCTCATCAAAAGTGGGTAATTTTTTAAAAGAATAACTGGAAGAGGAGGCAAACTGATACTATATTTTATTGCTGACCATGCAGATTATGAAAAGATGCTAAAAAAATTGATTTTTGCTTTTACATGCATTTCATAGCTCCTCCTTTTCTAAAGAGCTTAACAGTTTTAAGTTTTTCTCCTTCATCTGCGCTGCAGTTTCATCTCTACATCCCCTACCTCCACAGCTACACCTGAAGTGCACCTATTTCCACCTTCTCTACTCTGTTCCAAGTCACAACAAGGACCACAACAAAGTCTTCTGTCAAAGTCTCCCAACTGCCATCAACTGAATTTGACCAGAAGATCATTCAAAGAACGGGGTGCAGATGGCAAGTGTTTGTTTTGTGAGGTTGGCTGGGCACACACCACTCCATGAACATTCCTTCTAGAGAGTGCTTTTTCAGTTTACTGAAAGTTTGGGCATACAGGTATATAATAACCTGGGTATGGAAATGTAAGTAGCACAACATACCTTTCTTTCTAGACCTGTTAATAATCAATGGCGAGCCAGGAAACAAGGGGAATGCTTAGAATTCTTCAACAGGCAATTGAGTCTCTTAAGAAATACCCCAACACATAAACAGCCACTTTAGTTAGAGGAGGAGAAAATATCATAAAGCTTAAGAAGCATTTTGTTCAGGAAATCACATCTTTCCCCATTTTCCAGCTGACACATTGCATTGCAAGTCTGTCACAGCACATTACCTTGGTGATGTGATGTAATGCAACATTGCTGATGCAACCCAATCTGATGTGTCTAATGTGATACATCAGGTATAATATTTGGGAAGATTCTTCTGAAAACAGCATCCACAGAAGAGCTTCTTTCCCCATTTTTGCCAACTAAAAAGCCTTCCCAAAGAATTGCATCACTTGCAGATAATTGCTTTTTCGCAGGTAATTAGCAAATACAATTAGTTGTGGGAAAGGTTTGCTTTTCAGCAACTCACACAAAAAAATGGGAAAGCATGATCATAGCTGACATATAACTGCATTCCACAGGAGCAGGATAACTCACTTGAGTAGATGCTATTTATAGGGCTACATTGTGCCACCATCAGGCTGATATTTTTTTTTCCCCCAATGACAAGTGAGAATTGAGGTTTTGGAGCTCTATGCTTACAAATTTTCATTTAGGGCCCTGAACTGGAGTCCTGCTCTGAAGGAAAATAACAGTAAAATCACCCTTTTGTCCAGAGATGCATCAAAAGTCACAAAAAATAGGAAATATCTATCGAGCTTATGAACTCTTCAGTTCATAAACAGACTGATAAGTTTGCTAATCTCTGCAGTAGATAAATATCACCAAAAATGGAATCAAGGAAAGATACATCTCTCAGCAGACACCATGGGAAACCATAGTGAATTCAGAGTGATTTATTCCAGTGTAAGCACTGAGCAGAGCAGGCAAATTCAGGACTACCTGAAATCCTGTTCCACTTGTGTTTCCAAACCCAATGTCAGCTATGGAAAACTGCTGGATGTTTGCACACAGAAAAAACAAGGTCCATGTGATGATGATTCAGTTCAGGAAGGATACTGAGGTGCTGGAGCAGGTCCATTGGAGAGCAACAAGGCTGGGAAAAGGACTCAAGCACAAGTCCCATGAAGAGAGGCTGAGGGAGTTGGGGTTGTTTAACCTGGAGAAGAGGAGGCTCAAGGGAGACCTCATCACTCTCTACAACTCCCTGACAGGAGGGTGTAGCCAGATCAGGGTCGGTCTCTTCTCCCAGGCATCTATCAGTAAGACATGAGGGCATGGTCTTAAACTGCACCAGGGGAGGTTTAGGTTGGATATTAGGAAGAAATTTTTTACAGAGGGAGTGATCAGCCATTGGAATGGGCTGCCCAGGGAGGTGGTGGATTCACCGTCCCTGGAGGGTTTTAAGGTGAGACTGGATGTGGCATCAGTGCCATGGGCTGGGAACCACAGCGGGGTTGGATCACGGGTTGGACTTGATGATCTCAGAGGTCTTTTCTAACCTTGTTGATTCTATGATCCTATTATTCTATGAATGGTAAGAATCAGTGGACACAGACTTTAAAATAGTCCACCAAAGTGGTGAGGAAGTTTGTCAGCAGAGGAGACTGCAGTGAATGAAAAGATGCTGATGATACCATAGCTCATGCTGAGAACCTGGCGGCAGAAACCTTAAGCAAGCCCACACCTCTTTGCTGTATCACTTGACCAAGCCAGGATAAATGAGAGCCAAAATCCTTACAGGCTTTTAAAATTGATTTAAAGGAGGTCTTCGAAGGAGGAGGCAGCATCAGCTCTAAATTTTTTCTTTCTATTTTGTACCTGTCCCCTGCCCTGCCACAGCCACGCCTTGCTCCAGGTGCCTTGGGAGTGTAACCTGCTGAGACCAGGGAGAGAGCAGCAGAGGACTGGCACAGAGACAAAAAGACAGGCCATTTCACTCTCTGCTTAGACTGATTTTTCAAGTGTAAAATGTAATTCAAATCTCCATAAAAAGCTATTTGCTCCCTAGTCTCAAGATTCTTATACCCAGTTTCAACCGTGAAATCCAATTGGGAAAAAAAAAAAAAAAGAAGCCTTATGCTCAAGGTCTGAAATTGTGCAAGAGCCTTTCAGTCTTAGGTTCAGTTGTATCTTAAATGGCATCTGACCAGTTGTGTTTCTCTTCTCTGAAGGTATGGCATAGTGCCTTGTCTCCAAAAGCCAGACTTTCAAAGCCCAGCACACACCCCCCCCTCAAAGTGCAGATATTTTTTGGATAGTTGTACATCCATGGAGCTGTTCTAACAAAGGGATCAAAGCCAAGCTTTCAGAACTTTGAAAATATGACCCAAAATGCACATGGCAACTGTACAAATTAATCTCTGAGGTATAGAGTCCATGCAGTCCCTCAGGGCTTCTGCTTAGCTCTGGCCACTGACGGTATCACAAGCCCCTCTCTACAGCTGCCAATCCAAAAGGGATATTATTTCATAGGAGCACAAATATTTCTTACCCTTCCTAATCCACCAGTGCTTTCCTTGATGATTCAGATTAGCTGATAGTAAGAGTTCTGAAAGATTTATTTCATGATTTGGACTTTTCTTTTTTTTCACTGTTTAATCTTTAGCACATGTGAAGTTTTTTTCTCTGTTATAGAGGCTTGTATCTAAAATGATCTTAAATCACTGAAGGACTAGCAGTGGGCAAAGAGATTTTGAAAGGTTTGAAATTTGGCCTCCCTTCAGGAAAATTTTCCAGATCTCTTGAATATGAAAATGTATCAAAACAATTTAGAACACAGATTACAATTTCTGACACCAATTTGCATTGAGCTATTTCAGGAACAGCCTTTCTCACATTCTAATATTTTCTAAATCAGGAACTGTTAGGGGAGTAAAAGTACAATAATTTTTGAGTATTCTAGTCCAGAACAAGGTAAAACATTCCATTTTCACAATTTCTAACCACTCAACTAACATCTTTATGAGAAAACATACAATAACAATTTCTATTTCCTCCTCTGTCTTGCTCCATTGCCCTAAGCCCCACAGGCATAGGATTAGGTGCAAAAAAATTAAACTTTTATTAAATACAAAAGAAGTATCCAACTTTTATGATTGTGATGTAAAGCTTGAAAATCTGATCATTTCAGAAATGAGACTCGTTCTCCATTACATCATTAGCTACATTTCATCATTTCTTTTCAAAAAGATGTTTTGGGAGGCTTGAAATCATTCTGAAGAGCCAAGAAGTGATTTATGTGTTACACATCTGAATTGTTCCATCCACCCAACGTGCTGCTCTGCATCACCTGTCAGCTCACACATACCCGCTGTTTTATCAATGCATCAGGCAGAACTTAAAAGAAATTTTCCCATCCAAAACCTCCCTTTGGATTTTTCCAAATTTTCTCGCCTGACTTCTGATATTATCAAGTGTGACAGCATGGTGCTCATGAAAAAGAAAAAAACCACCCCACTTTAAAAACTTTCAGCTGTCCCTTATATCAATCATTTTTTGCTCTTTGCTTTTGTTCAATGCAAGCCACATGTACATGTCAGTGGCTGCATTTATTTCTCTAAAGAACAAAGTTCACCTGATATTCTACTTTATGTTGGAAGAAAAGTTTGCATGGCCATCTGCCTTCTAATTAAGAAGATTATTGTATCTCAGAGACCGGGAAACCTCATCTGTATCTATTCACGTATCACATCTGTGGCTGGGGGAGGGAAAAAAGTCTCTTTGCTACTCAGGGATTTTGTTTAGCAGAAGTTCACTGACATGGGACTTGGTTATCTGCTTCAATATCAGGTAACAGCACCACCTTCTGCCAACAAGTTACCATCTCTTTAGCAAACTATTAGGTCCATTTTCTCTTTATGATTTCAGTAGCTCTCTCAAACATTTCTGACGTAACCAGCAAACTTTAGACCAACATCCTTAAGGCTGTTTTAAAACACCTCAAGCTATCCAGAGATATGAAATTATTGACATTTACTTACAAAAATATTATAAATCTAAATGCTCTAAAGCTAAATGTGGTCTGGTTCAGCAAAACACTCCACAAAGCTTGAATAAATGCTCAAACAATTTTTGCTGAAGCAGGGCTTGAAATACCACTGCAAGATTACCAGTTCAGTTCCCTGAACACTTCCTTGGCATTTTCAACAAGATTTAGGAGGCCAGGCAGGACCACAGCACCTGGCTCAGTCTGAAAATAACATTTGGTTCCTGAGTCATTTGGTGTTTTTGAGCATTTGTCGTGTGTCAAAGCAGAAATGACAGAAGCAACGGGAGGGAAAAATGGAGCTCCCAATAAGAGAGGCATAAAAGGGACAGGTCTCTCCTACCCAGGTGTAAATTCACCTTATCCCTCCTCTAGCCCTGGGGTAGAAGCTCCCAGGCTGCAGGTGAGACACTGTGCTCCCTGTTTGTGTGGCACACACGAGGCATGTCTCCTCAAATGGCTGCTGCCAGAATCCCACAGGGGCACACACACCGAGGGGCAGCCTACAAAGAGAGCTAGAGAGGGACTGCTGACAAGGGCATGGAGTAAAAGGACAGTGGAGAATGGCTTTAAACTGAGGGAGGGTAGATTTAGATTAGATATTAGAAGGAAATTTTTTCTCTGCAGGTGATGAGACACTGGCATATGTTGCCCAGTGAAGCTGTGGATGACCTGTCCCTGAAAGTGTCCAAGGCTAGGTTGGATGGGGCTCTGAGCGAGCTGGGATAGTGAAAGGCGACCCTGCCCATGGCAGGGGGTTGAAATGAGATGATCTTTAGGATCCCTTCCAATCCAAACTATCCTATGATTCTATATAGGCAAACACACAAACTTGTGTATCCGTCTGGTATATTCGTAAGAACACACATCAATCTCTCCATTAAAGCAAATCAGAGCACACTGCCAGGTCAGCAAACTGTCTCTGACCCTTCTTTGGCCTCATCAGAGTTCAAAAATCCAAGCCTGGGGCAATGGCTGAGGCAAAGAAAGGGTGAAGGGGCAGTGAGTAATGCTGAAAAAAGCCATCCTGTCCACAGAGCACAAGTAACAAAACATCTTCCTGTCTCTTCATTTTTCTCCCAGCTCTGATTTCACTTCCCATAGCAGGAATGGCAAACATACACCTGGCTGTGCTGATGATGGACTTTGGGAAACAAACAACACTGTTGGGAAGTCTTGGACCAATTCCACTTTTCAACATCACAGCAGTACATAATGCTACAACTATTCAGTGTAAAATATGTCTTCACCATTTTCATTGAAATAATCAACTTTTTCCAGTGCTATCAGTGGAAGCACAGGAAAGAATAAGCACCAGGCAGGCTCCTGCACCTGCCAGCCAAGCACATGAGGGTACTGTGAGATGGGAAGCACTGCACTAAGCAAAGCCACTAACATCTGCCATGTGCTGTTCTCACATCCACTCTCCCAAGGGAAAAGTGAGAGGGTATGGTTATGATCATCTATGGTTGTTTATCACATGAGCTGGAAAGTTTCTTTCCGCCAATTCTTGCCTCATATTTGTAACTGCTGACTGCACAGACAGACACCATTTGGAAATGCACACAGGGCCTGGCAGCAGGGAGAAGGCTGGGGGTGGGAAACACAGCACGTTTCTGGGCAAAATGCTGTAAATACTCCTGAAAGCCAATTCTTTGTTTCTTATAATGCTGAGGAGATTTTTAATTGGATTCTGGTGGTTTCCCTAACATTCAGCAGCAGCAATGCCTGAACACTTCGCAACACTAAGCTGGGTGACAGGACTGGGTAATGAGACTGAAAATGCAAAACGGAGGCATTAGTTCCTGGGAAGGTATTTGAACAGCTTCTAACTGAGCTGTTTCAAGGAAACTCACTTCCCTTTTGCTTAATGTTTTACATATTCCCTTCCATGTTTCCTCTTGAGCCTCATGCTCCTGTGAGTTATAATCCAGGATGTTGAGGGGCTTCCACATCTGGTGTAAAACTATTGGCACTTGCATGCAGTAAGGATATGTGGAGTTGAGTAGATGTACACCAGTCCCCAGAGCAGATGTTCCAACTCTCCTGCACCTCTTCAAAATACTCCCATCTACTTTTTGGGGAAAATACCTCATCCCAAATTGTGTGCAGGAAGTCAGAAAGGGGTCTTTTAACAGCAGAAAACCTGCAGAGAGGAAGCAACCTCCTATCTCAACTTCATATGCATAAAAACTATTTATATGCCTTATCTACATTCTCTTTGTACTTTACAGACAATGAATGCCCAGCCTCCAGCTTAAGTTAGATATCTAAACCTTAGATTGCTAAGTTTCAGAGAGGTGAACCTTACACAATGTATGTAGTTACTTTTTATGAGTGATACTGTGACTTAATCACAGAAAACATCATATTTGCTGACAAGATGGTGCCTCTGTGGGAAGCACACCTACCTGCCACAGGAGCCAAGGGATCTGGGAGAGATGGTGTCAGCAGACACAGGGATAAAGAATAAGACACTGATGAGCCAATCAATAAACCAGTAATTAGGGCTGTTTGGCAGGTTGGGGGTGTTTTGGTTTTGATAGTTTACTTGTGGGTTTTTTTCTCTGGATTTGAAAGAAGTTTGCTTTTCTAAGTTTTAGAACCATTTAAATGAATCCCAGTTCTGTTCAAATCAATTAAAGCCTTGGTAAGACAGCTGTAATTTTATGTGCATGTGTTTTAGTAAATTAGAGGGTTTAGCCTTAAGGATTCACTTTAGTGTAATCTACTAAAAAGATAAGTAGAGCCAGATGTAATATCTTATAAACTGCTGGACAGTTGCAACTGGAACGACAGCATTGAAAGCAACTTTATAGCATAGGCAGCGGATTTCCTGACACAAAAAAAGCAATATTTTACGTAAATAGTTGTAAATATTTTATATTTACAATTCAAGAAGGAAGCGTGCAAGTAGGTTAAACAAAAAAAAAGCCTTAGTAATTGGTAATGGTTTATCTTGTTCTGTTGGTGTATAACCATGGAGAAATACAATCTGTATTACAAACCATTTAACTAAATTAAATTCTAGTTAGCATCTGGGATCCCATCAATAAGAGTCTATATTTCTGAGGAGCCACAGACTGGTGGCAGTAATAGACACATAAAGATTTTAATAGGTAAGTAAATTTGTTGTTGCATTTCTCCAGCTACCAGAGCACAGTTTAGCAGAGTAATTAGTGGTTAGATATCTGACTATAATTAAGAAAATTCTCTAATTATTGAAAATTCTCAAGAAAGAACATTCATCCCATCAGTAATGTTTACTTATTCTGAGGCACATTCACTCAGCACCAGAAATAGTTGTCACCTGGTTCCTCGCTCCACATAAATCTTTAATAAGAGATTTTCATCACCATTAGAAAGTGATTTTCAGGGTCACCACCAATTTGTGATCATTTCTTATGTCCTTAGCCACTCAAATTGGGAAAAAAAAAAGGGGGGAACTAAAAATCAATGCAGTTTAGCTATAAATCCCCAAGAGCTGGGCTGTGACACAGTAGCTTTATCTGTTAGTCCCATCTCCTTATTTATAAATCTTCTGACTCTCCTGAGTCCTCATGAAGGCTGTGCATAGAATAAGTGACTACAATAAATCTGAAGAGATAAGCCTTTACCCCAGCCTAACCAGACTTTTTATGTTCAGGTTTTATACGACTGGATAACTGCAAGTGTGACTATCTTGTTATTAGCACCATTTCCCAGATGCACACGCCCGCACCAGGCTGAGCTCAGCAAGGAGCTGAACATGTGGACCTGAGGCTTGTACACGTCTGCTCATCTTTAATGGATTAGGTGAGGCCGGATCCAAAGTTGGAGTGTCGCCAGCAACGCTTGAAATCGAACCCAGATCTCTTGACATCAAATCTAGTCCCTTATTCATGCAAACCCATTTACTTCTGGTCTACAGTTTGCCACTTCGGAGCAGTTTGGGGACCAAATTCCCACTGAAGTCAGTGGAAGTTAAACATGACCATGGACTGATGACATTGCAACTGTATTTTGGAAACCGCCAAGCAAAATAAATCTGGTAGCACATAACATTTCAATTCCAATGGCTGTACCTCAAGCTTTCTCCTAGTGCGTCTGTAACTTCCAAAATGTTAACTTGCCAAGTTCAACAAGAAATCTGTAAAAAATGTTAAGCCAATTTCTTTCTGATTATAAATAATCACCAGCGACAAACATTTTTCATGGTGGAAAAAAGGACTGCAAAGTCAGTGTAAAGATACAGAGCAAAGAGCTGATTCCTCCCCCTCAGAGCATCCAGTGTCAGAGAGCAGGTGATGGGGACAGACTGGAGAGAAGAGGAAGATAACAAGCCAAATTACAGCACTGAATCCAGGGGATGTGCAGCCTACAAGAGATTAATTTTGTCAATAAGGCACGGAGCTATAATTTGGAACACCCTGGAAAGAAGAGATTTCCACTGGAAAAAAACAACCCACACCTTTTCTGCTCATGGCCAGATGGTGAGAGCTACAGGATTTCACATTTTTGGCTGCCAGAAAACAGAGCTAATGATATGGTACCTGTTTCATACTAACAGTGAAGAACTCAGGCTAACTCAAACAGCAGGGACTAAACACACAGCCTGGGCTCAACAGCAGCTCTAAATCTGCAGCAACATGCATTCTGCCCACATAGACTGACAGCTGGCAAACACCTGAATGGAAGAACTACCAGCAGCTCTACATTTGCTGAAATGCTTATCTCGTCCTCTTTTTTTATTTTTTTTATTTTAATTTTTTTCCTGACTCGGCAATAAGATTACATCTTTATTGCCCTCTCATTGATTTGTTCCTCAGAAGCAAATGACAGCATTTCCCAGAAAGAAATAAATAACCAAATAAAATAAAGCTGAGAGGCAATCTGCATGTAAATCAGCATTAGTCATTGACATTTGAGACTTGACAATAAGCCATCCCAGTCCCAGCTGTCCCCACAAAAGCTGATCTCCTTTGTAAGGCAGAGAACACTGCAAGCGAACGGAACCAAGGATGAATATAGATAAGATGTACACTCTTTTCTTGACGTTTTCCCTAAAACCTCCTCCAATCCTGAGCACTTAGGAATACTTTTACCTACTGCTGCTGTTGATGAGAGTTTTGTCTTTGGTACTTTCTTTCCAAGGATGCAGTTCCCTTCAATTCTCCCTGAAGCTGTTTATAATATATTTGCTCACAGTTGCAACACAAAATGCTGCTTCTTAAACCAGGGAGTATGTTCATTATTACATTGTCTGCACTATGCATTGCCTGTAATAAAAGCTATTAAGTTACACCAGGTCTTCTTACTGTTTTTCAAACAATTTTTTCACTGTCAATATTCTAGCACCATTCAGACAACACTGCTTTTACTAAACATCAAGAGGTTTGGGTTCACAACACAAATATTACTGGAGATTGTGCACAGTTCTGACTAGCATTAGAAATACTTTATTTGGCCAAGTCAAATTGCTTAGCTGTAGCTCTTACCGGTATTTCTACTGAAAACTCAGCTACAGGGATGCTTCTGTGCTGCTCTGAGCACTCTCATCCCCACTGCTGCAAGGAAAGGCAGGGGATAGTTGAGGGCTGTGTGTCCAGGGAGGGACGTGTTTTGCCGTGTTCAATGGCAATTACACAAAGCCAGGACAGGATTTCTGTTACTGCCAAAGCCCTAAAAAACTGCAGCCAGTTAATGTCCCAAAAGACAGTGAGAGATGCTGCACTGTATGAGAACCAAACCTTTCCCAATATTTCCCTAAATCTATTGCACATCAGAGAACATCATGTAACTATTACCCCCAAAAGCAGCTTATTCCAGTGTGCCAGCAATTAAACACAGCTAAACGTGCACAAGTGCAGCTTGTAATTCCCTTTCAAGATTACTCTTCTCCAGAAGATGTGGCCCTGATCCCATTACAAGTGTTTGTGGCGTGAGACATTTACTGGATGCATTATCCTGGTTTCATCTCAAATATTTCCCTTTTGATGCCTCCTTTTAGTCAGTGAAACTGAAGCACTTGTGTGTCCTTCCATGTAAAGAAAGGTCAGAAAGCTACAAGAGCCTGACTGACAGGGGCAGCTTCCAGGGAAGTCTTTCTAGATCTGGAGTCGATTCTTTTCCCTTATATTTTTGGGTTTGTTCTTTTTTATTAAGAATGCAGAAAACCATAGAAAGTAAATCCCTACTCTTGAACACTTTCATTTTAATTACAGATAAAATACCTCCAAATTCCCAAAGCTCTAATTATGTGCATAAGTTTCAGCAAAGTACAGGCTTGGTGTTGCTAAACAGAGCAATGAGGTTATGGAAGAATGAAAATATTGATTTTCTTTGACAAAGACAAGGAGGGCTCAGCTTTGGGTTCTTGCAGTGGTGTCATCGGCTTAACCAAGCCTAATTAGCTTCACTCATTGTGAAGTCTAAATACAAATACATGAAAAGTCTGATCAAGAACCAAGAGCACAACCAAAGGCTTAGAAACACTGGCCTGTATTAATTCCCGTGCCCTTCTTCCTGTGCTTGTTTGCACATGGGCAACCAGAGATCAAAGTCCTTTGAGCCACTAATGGTAATACACTCAAAAAAGCTGGAAAAATCCACCCTTACAAAAGGTATGTGAAATATCTTGTACCTGGTACTAAGAAACCTGCTGGAAGCTGATGCACCAATCCTGGGTTGGATGAGCTTGTGCTGTCTTCTACAGGGTGATTGTTCAGGATATAAATGAATGTCACACTCTCAATGTTTTCATCACCATCAGATGGTATTTGGAAACTAATTCTTACCTTCACTGTGATGACCTAGCTGGTGTATAAGTTCCCAGGATAGAATTTACTAATTTTTCTTAAAAAGACAATTTCTCCACTTCTTTTCCAAAATCCTGCTGGCACCATATACTCCATAATGCTTTCTCTAGCAAAACTTCTATATCAAAAAGTCAGTTACTGCTGCACATGAAGCATTAATACTTCAACACGCCAAATAAATCATAGAACAGGATGGAGTATCCTGGAAAAACAAGTGCCATTCTTTCTGTTTTTTCTGCAATTGTAGCTATACTGTCATATCAAATCAGTTCACCAACTCCAGCACATGCAAAGAGAAACCCAACAAAGAAACTGTTTTCTCAAGTGGTGAGAAAAAGAGAAATGAGGGTATCTGTGCAGCTGGCAAGGAAAATCACTTCAGTTACAGAGAGAGCAGCAATCTTGCTCTCCCAGGACAGGGGTGCATCAGAGAGCATCACAGACCCCTTCCTTGGCCACATTGTCATACTTCTTTTGAAGAAAAGACAAGGAGCTGTGACCTCCTCCTTCCCTGTCCTGCAGTGTAACCCCTGACCAAAACCAAGAAGAACCCATCCCTCCATGTAAACCGCCAGGTTGAAAGCACTCCTGATACCTCGTGTCTTATTCTTTCCACAAGAAAAGAACCACATAATCTGTACATGATCCCTGCCCTACCTAAAGCAATCTATTCTGCTTGTCAACAAATTTTCACATTTTAAATTTTTAAAGCGCAGTTCTGTCAGTATTTCCACGATGCTTTGCTCCATCTTCCTTTACAGTTTTATTCGCGAGCAGTTCCCACCAGTCACCATTTTTTAAAAGAGGATTTTACAACACAGCATTGTTAATTTTAGCACTTATGTGTTATGCTGCTATGTCTGATATAAGCAGTGGTGCTGGAAAAATAGGGAAAATCAGATAAAAAAGCATCTTCTAAGATTAACTAAGCAAGTTTCTTCTGGGTTCTTTGCATACCAAGTCTCTAGCTCCTGTGTGAAACAACTTAAAGAAATAATACTGTACTTTACCAATCACACAGGCTACTACCAATCATTTTGCCTTCTGTCACAAGATATTCACCATGGTGGAAATTGTTTCACCTGTATCCCAGATCACAGAATATCGAGAAGCCTGTAATCTTTTACTTCATTTTGAACTACTCAGGGAGATGTTCATCACCAGCCATAAATCCATGACATTGTCATAGGGAACCCTGAGGGAATCTTTTAACAAAGTCTTGCTGGTGTTAGCAACTGATAAATTGCCATATGTTAGAATAATTCCCTCTCCACTTCATTCCCTCCTGAGGCATTTCTAAAGCAGCCATACCTGGGGGCTGCATAATTGCCTGATAATTATTAGATTAATGGTCCTCCAATCTGTAGGTGCTCCTCCGGTCTCTGTTGTAGCATCTCCTACAGCAAGATCCCAGTTAACTCACTGGTTTAGCCTGCTGTCATTCTGCAGCAGTAGCATTGTGATGACAAGGGGTTGAAATTTATTTGTTGAAATGTCCAGGATCTGGGATAGAAACAAAACTCAGGATGCTCCTTGAGCATTTGGCTGGGAGGTCACTGCACAGGATCACCATAAGGGCAGATGTCCCTTGGAGCACCTGGCTGCACAGGAGCTGAGAAACGAACTTCACCAGCCCTAAGCACAGAAATACTGCCAAAGAGACTTGTTTGAGGTCTGATTCTCTTTGCCTTGCTTTACTGCTGCTTTTGCTTCAGTTTTAACCCAGTAGAAGTACAGCAGTACTGGCTGCCTGATTTGATGTGAGGGAATGCAAAATTTAGGCTCCAAATGAACCTCACTTCCATTTATGGTCATATGTATTACTTGTATGCTGCTTGATTTTTATTTTAATTTCTTTTTCAAATCCAAGACAAAAGCCTCTCATTTCAGCACCTTGTTCACTTATCTTTTCAGCCATCTGGGTGTTGCATTTTGCAGGGTCCCAATTTAGCTGTTCTTTATTCTCACTAAACTAAGCAACTAACAAGAGAATGACATCACATTGATTTCTGGTGCTAAAAAGGAAAGCACTGAGAACAAAACATAACTTGCACTGAACAATCTCCAAATGCTTCTGGATCTCTCCACTCAATCGTGTACATGAAACCCTGCTCATCTCTTCTGAACTGCTGTGGGACTTTGTACATGAGAAATCAAAAGGACATAGTTCTGCAGCTGTCAAATGCAAACTTCAGTGATAGCCAGCTATAAGCTGTCTGAATCAAACAGAAGCTTCCTGGCTTATATCCACAAGTTTAACTTTCCCTAACACTGCTGACATAAGTATAACTTTGTCTTTTGGGGCATTATCTGGATGCCTCCAAGCCCAGTCAATGAGCCTTTCCACTTCAAAGGACAACCTCCACATGAGAAAATTAACAAATATGTTGGGAGGTGGAACAAGTTACTTTTGTTGTTTACTCTTTGTCCCAAGTGAGCTCCTAGTACAAAACAAACACCTTCTACCTGCCTAAGGAAGGTGTTCTTTGTCCAGCTGAGGAGCAGCTGAGGCAGCAGCACAGTTGCTTCTTTTGCACTAATGAGTGAAAAATTAAGGAAAAAAGAAACTGGCTTCTAACTGGAAGGTGAGTCAGAAAAAGGCCATGCAGAAGGGGTACACAGCTCCCACAACAGCTATCCCGTGCCAAGCCCCAGAAGGAGCAGAACAGCTGCAAGGAAAGCCAAGCAATGAGCCAGGTTTTGATGAAGCGTCTGTTGGAGACTTTTTTTTTAAATTCATTTCAGAACTTGTCATCTGGGTTACGAAGCTGAAACTGAAAGGAACCTTTTAAGTTTTTTCTAATAGTAACAGCTGCTCTTGCTAGCAAACACCTGCACTAACTAGAGATTTCTGGTTACCTCTGTGGATGCTGCTACCAGAAGTAAGAATAAATAGTTTGGTACCTTTCCAGCAGAATTAATTAGTTTCACTTTAAAAAATAAAGACCAGCACTTTGGTTTAGAAATGTTTAAGCCTTTGCCTGTTTTCTGTTGGTTCCTTTTTGCCTGCCTCTGGCTGATCAGGCCAGCCTCAATGTGCTCTGATGATCATTTCTACACACAGAGCAAAAATCCCTTGCCACAACTTTCAACGTTTACTCCCTCATCCCTTTATGAATCTCCAACTGTGATCCACACGTTTACATCCAACATAATACTTATCTCAGCCCTCTTCAGGTGCCAGTTTCCTTCCTGCCCTTGCAGCCCTCCTGGAGGAGGAGGTGCTCACCTGTTACTAGTGAGGTCTGTAACAGATGGACAGAATAGCTGGAGACGGACACACTGTGCATATGTAACCATCCTCTCTGCCCCCCTCCCCGTGTCCCTGTGGCTCTGGCTGGGGGACACTTGTGTTTTCCTGGTAGCTCAGAGGATTGCACCATGGGGAGGTGGGCAGCAGACCTCAGAGCAGAGGGGGAGAAGGCAAAGGAAGTGCAATGACTCGAGATGGGGGGTTGAAAAGGCCCTGCATGGACAGATGGATATGATAACTGAACTCTCCTTAGGACTTTGGAATATCATTAAAGAGTGGAAAATAGGCAATGGGAACAAAAGATTTTGCACCCCTGTGTTTTAATTTCAGAATTTTTTAATACCATGAGTAAATGAGAAGATATTGACCTCTAGGATCCAAAGCCCATTTCTGCAAGAAAACTGAAAGGGAAGCTGCCATAGAGCAGTTAGTGGTTTTTAACAGCACACAGGAGAGAAGTCAGATTACTTTAGATGGGTCATGACCCTGTCCAAATGCTGCCAGAACCATCCCAGCCTCAGAATACATCTGCCCAAGTTGTCTTTGCTTCTATATTGTTTGGTTGCACACAGTAATATAGGTGCCAGCCATATCATTGCAGCTGCTTTGCATCAGTACTGTTTCTCATTTTATTAACAGTACAATACACACCAATTCTGCACTGTTTCAGCTGGACTCCTTTGTAGACTCTGATTTTGGTCAGTTAAAAGTGTAGGGCTGGTCTACCTTTGAAAGCCACCAGGCAACAGCATTGGCATGGAGGGGAAGCGTTCATACTGTGTGTGTGTGTCAGTTCTTCCCCTGCAGAACACCTTGTTGTGCAAATCAGATGAGTACAAGGACGGAGTGCCTCTGAAATACTCGAAGTCCAAAACCAACAAAGTAATTAACTAGACTGAATTTGCCCTTGTTTGCTAAAAGCATCTGTTTAATTATTATTGTACAGCTTATCCTGATAGGTGGATGTTGAGTATCAGGTATGTTCTACTGAGCTTGTTCTAAGTCCTTCCAAAATGTGGTTTGAAAGATGATGGCAGAAAATCCACTGATCAATTCCCAGCTTGGAATACTTTCCACACACTGATTGTGTGCTATCCCAGTCTTTTCCTTTTGGTTTGCAACATTTCTATAAGAGGCTTTGATTCAGACAATACCCATTACTGCTGCTTGCTGATATAGACCCAGAAAGTGAAGGAGATTATGTTGTATAAGCCTGAACATGAATAGCATTGGTTAGTTAAAGCAGCTGTTGGCAACAGTTCAGATACAGGGCAAAAAAATGCTGCTAATATCCACTGGACATAAATTACCAGTTAAAAACTAGCACCAGTTCATAGATTTAAATGGATTTTTAATGGACTCCAGCCTCACGATTAAAGCAATGAGAGGATATCATTCCTCTATCCCCAGTGGCATCGTAAGGGCTTCATTGACATGTGCCTTCAGTGATTTATGGTTGACTGCCTTAGTCGGAGTTCCAAGCACTGTGGGAAACTGCCCAGGCAGCAAAAGACAGATCATGCAAAAGCCCTTGCTAATTTGGCTTTCTGAGCAGTATTCCCAGGTATCAGACTGACCCTGCTCCAGAGGCTGCAGCAGGGTCATTAGGGCCTTTGGCTGGTTGCAGCAAAGTCAAATTATTTCTGTGTATATCAATCACCCATCAGTTTTAACATCTTTCAATCATCTTCTAAGCTGCCTTTTCTTCGGATTTTTGTTTGCTCCATAAGCCTATACGCATGAATGTGGTATTACAACCTTTAGCACTTTTCTAATGAACAAATATTTGATGTGCCAAATCAGAAAGGCAAAGAGGCCAGATCACAGACACCATGCTGTCAGTGGTCATTGAGACTGTGCAGAGGGGACAAGAACACAAGTGACAGTGCACAAAAAGCCCAACAGCTTCACACTTAGGCACATATTTCTCTGCCTGCTCTGTGCAGTAGGTTTTTTACATGGCATTTACTGCCATGGAGTTGAGAGGAAGAGAAAACAATATCAACAGTGGCCTCAATTATAACAGTTGCCGTTACTGGAAGACAGCAGGTCTCAGAGGGGGGAAAGCTGGAAATGAATCCACCCAGCCCTATAAACCACCTGGAGAATGTGAGTAAACTCTGTGTGTGGAAAGAGTCGTCATTGCTGTGGGCAGTTCCTCTATTTTATCCACTCACTCATTCCATGAGTCTATTAAATGGTTAAATGGAAATACTGCAAATATATTTTTCCAGGAGTTTATCCTTGCTTTTGATGTTACAAGCATTATAGCACAATCATTCTGAAGCGTTGTGATTCCTTTCAAAAATCAAAATGATTCCTACAGTGAATCCTTTTTTCCCCTCCAGAGGCAGTATGTCTTATCGTAGCTTTGTCCCTCATTGGTAAGTCAAACGGTATCTTAGATGTCAACTCCTGTCACACTTATCTATGATTTCATGCATACAGCAATACTGGATTTTAGCTCACAAGATTTGAGGCTGCTCCTGTCTTTTTAGGTTGTGACTATGGTAACTGTTCCATAAGTTGCTTCCAAATAACCATAAAATGAAGGAGATAGTACAGGAGATATCTCTCATTAATACCTCTTAATTGATTCTATAATCACCCTGCAGATTAGCCTAGAACAATCAGGAGTGCTACCATTTTCACTTAGGTGGAAATTTCTAAAGCAAAGGAAGTTAAGTCAAAATAAAATCTACAGTCAATTTCAAAAGGTTTAGTATCATGAAGACAGAAGTGATGAGGGTAAAACAGTTCCAGTTTTATTAGAAATCTCTTGACTGGCTGTGTCAGAGTAAACTATTTTCTTTCTTTCACACAAAAGTATGTTGGGACTAGGGATTCACAATTCATGATTCTTACCTTTTTTCCCCTCTTTTTATTTCTAAGTAGGTCAGACTCTGAGATGGTACCAACCACCACTGTGGTCTCAGACTAAACAGAAACTCTAATTAATCTGACTAAAACTCAACCAAGAGAATTTTGTTTAGTGTTTTGCTAATAGATCATGCAAATTAAAGCACAGCTGTATAAACTTTCTCCAAATGTGCAAAATCCTAGATTTGTATGAAAAAGAATCAGTAGGTAATTGATAACAAACTAATCAAGAATATTAAAACCAGTTTATGAACAACTATTACCCCTCCCCAGAATCCCATTGCATTAGCAGCACATTTTAGAGGTGCTCCAGCTCTGAGCTACCTGCTGGCAGAAGACAGCAGTACGATGCTCTGACATCCTGGCTGCCAGTGGAGTGGGATGTGGTTTAATTCAGATAATACCCACAAAAGCACAAGCCCTGACAAAGCTGCATATTTCCTCACTTTTCCAGGCTTTAATGGTG
This sequence comes from Corapipo altera, assembly GCF_003945725.1. Taxonomy (NCBI): domain Eukaryota; kingdom Metazoa; phylum Chordata; class Aves; order Passeriformes; family Pipridae; genus Corapipo; species Corapipo altera. The sequence goes on along the minus strand of NW_020884920.1, from coordinate 1,067,473 downwards.
TGTTATTGTCTGTGCTACTTAAAAGATTTCCTTAACACATCTTTTTTTAGCTAAAAAGTTACACACAGGCACCTGACAGAGGCTTGGTTTTACAGTTTCTCTCAGGCTCCTTTAACTGCCTGAGTAGCTGAGGGATTTCCTTGTTACCAGTAAGTCTGGTATCCTTATCTTCCCCCAGGGATATAATTTTGAAAATTAGTTTGTTTTCTTTTATCTCACCCATAAAGTATACAACAAACAATATTTTGCCTGAAATTGGAGGGCTTTATATGTTTTAGTGGAGTCATGAGAACTTGCTGTTCCTGGCAGTGGGTGTCTGGAAAGAGCAGGCTGCTCACTCACTGTCAACTTTCCTCCTGTGAGAAAAATGCAGATTAAAACACTATGATCTTCCAAAGACTTCCAAAGTCTCCGTCATTAGTAATTAGGAGGAATGCTGAGAACTAACAAGAGCTTAGTTACATCCTTTTCTAAGAGTGGCAACTTGTGCAAACGTGCCCAAGTAAAGGCTGAGAGCCACAGCAGAGCCAGCGAGCAGCCACTCGCCCAAACCTGAAGGTCTCCTGCAATCCTCTCTGCAGCATCTCCAAGCTCAGAGCATGGATATGTCATCCTGGATTTCTCTCTGATGGGAAAATAGATGTGAAACATGAGAAAAACCACCCACTTTGTTTTAGCTAATGGCAGTATCATTTATAAGCAAGCAAGAAGCTCGGATTGAAAGGCTGATTGACAAGTAGGTGATCATCCTCCCTTCATCAGTACAAGGGAGCACATGAGTTAATATTTCAGGCATGATCTGAGGTGGCAGTGGGTAGGCGAGGTGCTGGGATTGACACTAATGCTATTCTGACAGGCTGTGACTTTCTAAGTGCATAACTGCAGGGTTAGGCTAAGCCACGATCTGAGATCCGACAGTAATGGCATTGCTAGAGAGCACAACGAGAGAGATTTGGAACTAGATGGCTAAAACTCTTCTCCTTTCCATAGGCACTTAACCTAATACACCTTTCATCTCCTGGCAGGTTCATGTGTCACAGGAGGAGAGGGATGCAGAATGAGGATTTTGGAGTTTGCTAACTCGAATGGGTCTGTTGTCAAGGAAATATGCTTAAAAAATTGCAGATGCACCAATAAATAATCTCTGCTTGGAATCATCTGATACACAGAAAAAAAAAAAAGATTGAAATCCTCTTAGAAGTTCCATACTACAAAATCACGGGATTGAAAAAGTAGTCAGAGATCTCCACCAAGTTTATCCTTCCTTACAAATAGTCAGACTTCCTTTTTTTTTTTGGTCCCGGGTTAATTATAATTTAATTCACCCAAAAACTCTTCGAGCACCTCTAACTATCTAAGTAGTGCTTCCTCGAACTATCAGGGCTAGAGAAAACAGCCTGAAAATTTGAGCTGAAAATTCTTCTTTTGACTTCAGTAGTGAATAATTCATTCTAGCACTCAATTAAAACTTAGAGTGCATCAGTAAGGACTTCCAAAAACACAGAGCCAAGTGGCCAAGCAGTTGCTCAGCTCTGCTAAAGACTGAGAGTCTCCTTACTCACATCTGATTTCTAAACATTCATCTTTTACAATGTGAATCACTGCAAAGCACAACAGCTGCTCCCAGCTGGTCCCACACAGCTTTACACAAGCAGAATAAAAATACAGCACCCCACATTTCCCCCCTCCAAACACCACAACAGCCTGAAATCAGCCTTCAGTATAACTGAAAACTTCAACCACTAAAGTCTCCTCCTTATTACTTCCCAGCAATGTCCACTTACTCAGTTATGCTTCCAGTGCCACTGCCAGGAGCCATGGCCCTCAGACAGACAGACAGGCAGACAGACAGACAGACAGACAGAGCCAACTAGATCTGCTTACACCACACACCAGGTCTCTGTTCTTTCACAGACTGCTGACACTGACTGTGCAAGACTTTTCTTGCAAAAGTACAAATTCAGGAGTGCTTTCCTTCCTTTTCATAGGCTTGAGAAATGTATTGAGGCCAAAGCAGAGCATTTTCAACATATATATTCCTGCATGTGGTGTTTTAAACCCTTTTTAGGGACCAGGTAAATGGGAAAAGGCATCTGGTCCTGAAAGCAGAATGAGATGCAATCTGCTGAGGTACAGGAGCACCTCAAAAGTAGTAAAACCACTAAGTAGAGCACGAATCAATTTGTTATCTGAGTACTACAAAACAGAGGTACTAAATTGAAGTCATCAGTGACACAGCATGGTTTACTTGTCATACAAAACAAGGAAAAAGCTGAAGGATTACCCAGAGACAGGCTCAGAGAAGCACAATAGGAACACAGCTTTAAGCAAGTATATTTCAGAACAACATACTAGGCGTGTTTTTCAGAAAAATAACACTTTATGAATATGAATCATGTTTGCCACCCAGCCTTGAGGGGAGTTTCTGAAGCACACTGGCTCAATGTGCTGAGTACAACTTTCCTGGCTGACCTGGACACTCCAAACTCGGATTCAGTTGCAAATGGCACAATATTTCATGCCACTTTTGACTCAAATATATTCATGGAGGCAAAATGTAAATTAATAGTCAGAAACATTTTCCCACACTGTGAATGAAACTGCACTTGTGAGGAATCTCATTTTACTGACTCTAAGACATAAGATCAGTTCTCCAAGCTGCTGCTGTGGGTCTGCTCCCACAAGGAATTTCTGAGGCAGGAATGAAATGAGCCACAAAGAAGAGAGGTCCCAGATTCTGCCACAGTCTCTTGAGCATATCGAAGAAAATCAGTTAATCTTTCAGAGATTCAGCTCACCATCAGTAAAGATGCTATTCTTTTGCCTTTTTTACTATAGATGTTTTGTGTTACTCAAATAAATGCAGATCTACTGATTAGGTATTTAGATCCTGGTATAACAACAATAATATCAGATCTAAATTTATTACCAAAATCACAACAAACCTGAATAGTCCCTACATATTCCACCAGAGTGTAGTAACTAACTATGAGAGCAGCGGGGACAGTAATTAAAAGTAAGAAAATGAAACATGAATTTCATAAGCCAATTTAAATGCAAGCTCTTCAAATGTGGTGCACAGAAGCATCCTACAAGGGTCCGTGAGGTTGGCAAAGAGGATTAGTAAATGCATTCGACTGCACTGCCATGACCAGAGCATCTCATCTGCTCTGGAAATGCAAAGCCATCTGGAGTGACAAGCTGGAGAGAGTAAAGGTCCCCCAGGCCTCTGCCAAGTCTCTATAAAGTGCAATGAAAATGATAAAACAGAATATGAATCATTTAAGAGCAAAACTATATTAAGAAATGAATAAGCATCCACTCACATTCAAACTGAGGGAATGAAACTAATGTGGTTAATGATTTAGTACACGTCAGGTTAGACCGAGAAGTGGGTCTGGGTTTTCTACCTTTTAAGTACCACCTCTGAAGGGCAGAAAAGTACAAACTCAGGCTACTTCCTAAGTCTATCCTCAGCTGTTTATTGAGACACAGGTTTCCAGCCAAGTCAGTATGATCCAGAAAATAAAGGGTGAGATTTTGAGATTTTTCTCAAGCATTTACAAATATTAGCATTCAGAAATATTTGGACTTTTTGTAAAAATCAGGCTGTCTCTCATTTGGGACAACTAACTGACATGATTATTCCAGAATAAATTCACAGAGAAATGAAATTTCTTTTATTTTTGGGTAAGTATCTTTGCTCTTGAAGATACTGAAAGAGTAAAGGTGTTGGGCTCTGAAACAGCATGGCCACAACACTGGGGTAACATGGAAATGGTTTGTTTCCTGATGTAGGTCATATGAGTGAGGCTTAAATTCCCAGGGCACTTCTGACTGTTTCTTACAAATGTCCTGAGAACCATCCCCAGGACTTTGAGATAATTATCAGAGCCCTAACTTCTTAAGCAGTCCATTGCAGACCAGATCACTCACTACTGAAATGCTCAGCCATAAGTTACTGCATGACATCAAACCTCATTTGTGGAAGCAAAGGACACAGCTGGGGACAGAGTTGTTGGTACATCGCACGGACAAGCTTCATCTTCTCTGCCTCCAGATGCAACTGCTACACAGGCACTCTCTACTGATGCCTTTGGAAAGATTTTGCAGCAACAAGACGTCTATCATGTGAAAGTTGCAGGTTCTCTTTCTCGAATGAAGGCACAGCAGAAAGGCTGTATCCAGAGAACAAACCGCAAAGAAAAATTATCAGAGCTTCAACAGATGCAAAAAGAGCTTCACACTGTTTCAGGTGAAACATCCCAGCACATGGAGGAATGGACAAAACCAGAGTGTGGACCCAGCTGGGACTTCTTCCTCAGGTAAAAGTGTCATGGGGAGGGGAAGGATAAGAAGTGAGGCACAGCCTGTATTAAAAATAAGCAATTTGCAACAATCAGCAGGTGCGCAGCACTGGAAGGAAAAATCTCAGTATGCAGAATATGGCATTGCAGGAAAAAAGGATTGCTGGACACAGTGGGAGCTTAAAGCTGTGGTAAAGACTTGCAGCCATGGGGCCCAACAGCCCAGCCCAGGGCTGCAGGGAATTGGGCAGGCAGGCACCAAGAAAGCACGAGAGGCAAGCAGAAACGAAGCACAGTCTCTTTTTTTCGTGCCACAGGCCACAGAGATTCAGTTTCTCCTCCTGGTAACCTTAATACAACCGATGTCACAGAGGAATCCCTGACTCCAGAATTTAGCACAGTGAATTACTGAATTTGTTCTTGGTGTGCATCTAAAATGCATTTGGTGAAAAGAAACAGGGAAGGAGACACGTTCCAAATGAGTGTGTCTGATATATCCCTCATGCTCATAAGCCACGCAGCAGCCTAAGGCTCTGTCTGACAGCAGCAGCCGTTCTGTAGGCTCAGGATTTATGCTGGATCAGTCAATGACAGCAAGTTCAAAACAAAAGACTTTTAGTCCTTGAAAACCAGCACCATATATTTACAAGTGGTGATGATGATGATGTTAGTAATTCATTTTCTGGTTTGTTTTTTTTTTTTTTTTAACTTTGGCTTGAGATCTGTCAGTATCTCGAGGGGTGGTTTTCAGCTTTTTAAGCGCACAAGAGCGTACTCATGTTTGTACTTCATTGCTAAAATGTTCATTTGGGGTTTTTAAAAGTGCTCCTGACACAGAAATTTAAATTGGCTTTTGACACAATCAAAGCACTTCATTCCTTGGGATTTTTTAATAAAAAGAAATGTAATCAAAACTGATTTTCCAAATATTGGGGAAAATGGTTTTGTGATTGAAAAAGTCTTTTTGTCAAAAATACTCTGAGCAGTTCCAAACCTCCCATTTGTTTTCAGGTGCTCCTTATTTCATGGAATAGAAAAGTGTGTCATCTAAAACAAAGCATAAACAAATATTCGGAGGACCAGTCCTTTGACAAGGACACTTTTTGAAACTACATCATCTGCTTTCCTGCTGGACTTTTAACACATGTGAAACCATGGCCTTTCCCAGCTGAGAACACACCTCAGGCCAGTAGAAAAACTGACTGAAGAGACTTTTCTGCCCAGTGAATTCAACTTTCGGAGGAAACGGATAAACAACATATCAATGTTAATCAGAAGAGCTTTCCTCATGCCTTTGAGAGTCTCTTACAATATTTCCAAATAATTTTTAAATAAAGCACCCAAAATGTGCTCCTAGAATAGACATATTTTTAACAGCTCTTCAAATTCAAATTTAATTTGGCCAGAACACAAAAGCCTTTGCTTTCTCTCAGGCTGGAACCCCAGTTCCTGCCTCCCCACAAATCACTGTCACCCAGAGTCAAGAGGAAAGAAAACAGTTTTCTCCCTTTCTAGAAAACTTTTCCTTTTTTTCCTTTTCTAAAGTCTACAGGTCATTTCTCATCTCTTGATGCCTGTGTTGCAGAGCCATTGAGCCATGTTGGCAGCTGGAGTGCAAAACCACAAAGATGAGGATCCTTGGCAGAAAAACTGGATACAGGATCCCTCATTTCTCATGCTTGTAAATGAGAAGGCTCAAAGAGTCGGCATGAAGCACTGCTGAAGGTGAATGCTGGCTGCCTTATTGCTGCTCCCTTTCTTTTTCAGCATTTCTAGCAGTAAAAGTAAAAATATAACCAGGTAAGGTGTTTCCAGTTACAAAGCATCTGAGATAATAATATGAGCCTAAGGTTGTTTGTAAAATAAACATTGTTAACCTGCCTTTACATATGGGAAATGTGAGCTGCAGAGAGGAGAATGATTCACCTCCTTTTACTGAGGAATCCCAAATCCTGGGCTATAACATTCCCTAGAAACAGAGAATTGAAAGGGAATATTTTAAGGATACTTCATGTAGACACTTAACTACATGATAAGCGTACAGGGAGGAAGACAGCCTTATCTTTTAAAGAAGCCACTTCTTAACAAATTGGGGGTTTTTTCCTCATTTTAACCTTTCATCTCACAACCACAGAAACGATCTCTCAGGGCCTGAAGTTACCTGGATCTGGGAGAAAGTGCTCTCCATTCAACTCTGTTGTGAGCTTTGCTCCTTTAAAATTCCAGCAAAGCAAAAATTATGTCTAAGCCATTTTTTATTTATTTTTAAGGCTTGCACAGAAACACACAGCTCCAAGTTCAGCTTCACTCCTGACAAGAGTGCTGATGCAGATACAAGCTGACTCGTCAGGTCCCAAATCTAGGGATGATGAGTAAATATTAAAAATCAGAAATTCAGTTCAGGAGGGATTTCAGACTTTTTTCTCTCTCTTCCTACAGGGAATCTAAGAAACCTGCACTGAAAAACACCTCATCTAGGATTGTATCAACTCAGCAAAACTGCATGAGACCACAGAACTTTTTTGCTGATTACTCTGTAAAAGCGTCCCTTCTCCTGGCTTCCCAAAGGTAATCAGAACAGTGATTTTTAAATATATTTTTCTGCTTGGCTGCTGAACCACATGCACTCTTTCTCTGCTTAAAGTCTTCCTGGAGACTTGCAGGAGTCTTGCAGAGCTGGAGACTTGCAGAGCTCTTCCCCAAGCGGCTGCTGTTCATGCTCAGAGCACTGGGCAGCCTGGTGAAAAATATCCACCTGCTCCTCAGCAATTCCTTGAGAACTTCTTCTCTTCCTCTTTAAAAGCCAATATTTAGATATTCAGCTGACACTGAAAACAACTACAGAGTTGTACAAATTTATAAAAGCTGAAGATCTTGCTCCCATTTTTTCGTACTTTCAATGAGATTCTGGGATACCACCTCTTATTGTTTTAAACTCCAGTCCAAATTAGAGCTGATCATCAAGGGAAGCTACAATCTGTGATATCACAAGACAGCCTCTTCTCTAAAGTACTGGGTTTCTCTCTGAAAACATAAAGTCCATCCTATATCACTTAAAACAGACTAAGCATTTTTCACAGCAGTGAAACACTGGGACAAGGACATAGTTGAAAAAAGTGCTGTGCAGCTAGATAATAAGCAAACTGCAATTCTGGGAGTCTAAATCTCTCCAACAAAACAAGACAATGCAGTTACACACAAATTAATAATGCAACAAACATTAATCAATGAATGAGAATCAGGAAAAATTTATTTTATACTGCTGCAAGTGCTAGCAACCAGTTAAATCTGTGAAACATGGGTGGCATCAGAACAGTATTTGTCAATAGAAGTCACATTTTAACACTTGAATGCCTGGCCTCAAGGTCACAGAACAGGAAGTATACTTTTAATTAGCAATTAAAGTTACAAAGCTACTGTTTCCCATTTAACAATTGTATTTCTGTATTCTGAACCAGCGGCTGCTACCAGGTTGTAGCATCTTGCTTGGGAATAGCCTCTAGATACTACTATGCTTTCTCTAGATACTACTATCCTTTGGAGACAAGTCATAAACTATTAAAAAGTCATAGTCAGGACTCTATATTACTTTGGAATAGTCTCTCCCAGCGGGAGGCTGGTCTGTGGTGAAAAAACAAAAAAGAGCTGGCACAGTACGTATTTACACATGAGCCAGCTTGCTTGGGACACACAACGTGGAATTCGGTTTAACATTTCTACAGCAAGAATACAAATCCCTAAAGGAAGATTTTGAAAGAGCTGACTGCTTTCTCCCCTTCAGTGCATCGACAAAAGCAGTCACCATGAAACTTCTGTGATCTGCCTAGAGCATCCCATACGCTGCTTTCAGCACCCAGGAGATCTGTCAACAGCTTATGTCAGGTATCTGCCATGCAGAATCCAATGTAAATCATGTAAATCTTGTAGAAGTTAGTTACAGCTATGCCCTACATTTGAGGGGAATCTTAAACCTGTAGACATATGTGAATTTTAGGAGATTAAAGTTTTTAGGAGGGTGCAATCACCTTCCACTTGGCATATGCATGTTGATGCAAGTCACCTCTGGGAGATATTTCTAAAGGAAATTCTGATATCCATCTTCACTTTAGATATATTCCCATAAATCTGAGTGACACTAATCTGACCTACACCACTGAGATTCAGTCCCTCTGCCAGGAATGACTCATGGAGCCCTTTCCTCTTCTCACTGCATTTCCTCGGTGATAGAGGAGCTTGTCTTGCCCATCTCCAAAATGAAATACTGAAGAACCAGTATTTTGAACTTCCATTTATATTTCTACCCATTCAGAGTTGTAGGAAGTGGCTTAAGTGCCCAAAACAGGGCCTTTTACCTTCTCCATAAACCCTGTTGACCCACAGCATGCTGTGGAAGCAGGCACTTGAGATAACTGAAAAAGGCAATTGAAAGAGGGTGGGGGGAGGAACAGAGAGGAGCAGGCAGTGATTCCCAGCTCCCTCTAAGCTGCTGCTGACTTTTCTACCTTGTAGTCTCAGGGGGGATGTGACAAAGGTCTTCAAGGTAGTTACGAAAAGGAACAGACAAGAAATACCAAGTTTAAATAGCAACAATAGGTTTAAGTTGGATAGTAAGAATATCCTTCTAATACTAAGACTAATGAAGTCTGGAAATAGGTTACTTACAGAAACTGGGGGCTCTATGTCCCTGAAGGTTTTTAAGAACAGGTTGGAAACTCCCTGTCGTGCACCATTGAGCTGTAGTTGAGTCTGCCCTGGGGCAGAGACAGGAGCTGTGTGACCTCTCAATGGTCCCTCCTGCTGTATTATCCACTGAAGAAACTTTTTATTATCCACTGAAGAAGAAACTTAAGTGTAACCTCCAAATACAGCACTTCAGCTGCAAACTACAACTTTAACATGAACTCTTTTGTGTAGTTATTCTCTCAAGAACAACTATGTTGTATCTGCTGTCTTCCCAGGACCACCGAGGGCTCCTCAAGGAATGGAAAGACTCAAAATGATACCAGCTGATCTTTGAACAAAAAAAAGGAAAGGTGAATGTTGGCAAGACCTTCCTTCCTGGTATCCATTCCCATGAAGTCCCCAGAGTTTCACAGAACTTTTCCAGTTAAATGACTCTCTCTCTGCTGTACCCTGGAGTAATTATAAGTGACCTTTGCTACAACAGTGCTTTTCCTAATATGCAGAAGTTTGGAAGAACAATTGCTACTATCAGAAAATTGGAAGAACAGTTTGATGTCAATGCCAGCTACTAGCTTAGGAAAAATAACTATGCTATTAAATGGCATCTTAAGCTACTTATTTACACCATTTCAAGGTTAGAGTGTTAACTGAGGAACTTTGCTCCTTTCACTCAATACTAAAGTAACAGGTCTGAGTTATAGCTGTTTCATCCAGTCATGCTATGGCTTTGTCAAAACAGAATCACTTTCAGAACACCTGAAGTACTCCCTCTTTTGTATGTGTTTGTATAATTTGTATACAGATTTTTTAGTCACTGCACTTGGTTTTATTTTCCAAAAAAAGCTTACCATGAAACATATTCAGCCAAGGAAATTCACACTGGAAGATGAATATCTGAATGCTTAAAACCAGCAGCTCTCTGGCAATCCCGTATTCTTCTGTGACATTTGAATATGAATCATTTTGGTGTTGTATCAAATACTTAATTTTTTTTAATGCTGAGTTTCTCATCTGAATTTCACTGGGACTTATTAAACACAGGGTCTTTCTTTCCCTATCATGATTACAGTAACTATGTATAATTATGTGCATAGGGTAAATATGCTAATTGTATAATTGCAACATTCAAATAAATCCTGACAAACAGAGAATGTTCTTAGGGCAGGTAGGACACACAGTGAGAGGTATAACAGAACTAGAAGTACTCCTCTTATTTCCATTATTAATATTTAGAGATAAACCAGAATATATTTTATCTACCACCCAGGTGACCCTTCCATTCAAAGGCTGGACAGTGAGCCCTGCTGTCATAAGAAAGGAAGTTAATAAAGTACCTGTAATAGCTGCAGAATAGCTTTGTCTAGTGGTATCATCTGGATGCTAGAAGCAGGGCAACTGAAAGCTTAAACTGGATCTACTTACTAAACTTATCAAATCTGCAGAAGACTGCTTGGAAATGCAAAATATTATCAGTAATTTCCTTACTTTGTGGGGAAGATCTATTAGGAAAAATGAAATTAAGATTGTGCTCAAGTACTGAGAGAGACACAAAATTCTCTACATTACGCTGCTTTATTTTTTTGAAGAAAGAAATGGCCAAACAAACCTAAGAAGAGGTGCAAATTTAATTTCTGCCAGTGAATTGATGTGTGATACTGGATTAATTACTTCGTGTCCTTTATTTCTTTTACTCCCTCTGCACTTAGATTGACATCTGTCATCGTGCATTTGAACGTCAGCCAATAGACTGGGATGTTGTAGTCACTTGGGAGTCCCAGTGCTGTCATGAGTTTCATTCTCACAGCATTAAAAAACAGAAGTTGGGATTTGTCTGATAAAAGCAGACATGACCTTCAGGAGAGGCAATGTGGGAGGGAAGAGAAGAGAGGGAAAAGGGATTTACATTTGTCTTTCAAAAATGACAGGATTCAGCTGGGATGAGTTTCCTGTTGATTAAAAAAAAAAAAAAAAAGAAAAATAAGAGAATCCCAAGGCTTTAGAAATGAGTGAATGGAAATGATGCTGTCAACAACTCAGTACTACTGGGAGCTCTCAGAACTCTATTCAAAAACCAAAAACATTAACGTTTCAACACAGTATTAAAATAATGACGATACCCATGAAAGCATTTATTTTTCAGGCTGTGGGAGACAGGTTGAGCTAAAGTACAACTCAACATCCTGACCTGTTATTAGCAGTGTGGATTTGTGTCAATTCTGACACAAGCCAAGATCACTGGACTTGACCTTGGTGGATTGCTCTCAATGGATTACTCCCAATGGTCCTTAATTTGAAAAGTTCATCCACACCTATTTTCCATGCAGAACAGATAACACCAGGCTTACTTCACCCTTCTGTACCTGTGATGAGTAGCAGCCCCTATGGCATATGTGAATTCTTTACACAGATGAGATGTACAGGTTCAGTCAAATATGCAAAAACCTTGCAGCTCACTAAGAAGAGCCACAATTTTGCTTGAAGAAAGGTCGAGACACATGAGGTGTAGGGCTTGGCACAGCAAAGCTCCACTGATGTACAGCAATTGGTAAAGAATCTAATGTTACCTCTAGGAACGTAGTTATTGATGACTCTTCATCTTGAGGCATTCAGCTTTGAACATCTTTGACTGAACACCGAAATCAGAAGTCCTCAAAATCTCTGTGAATCAGACCTCAGCCATCCTAAACAGGCTGTATCCAGCTAGAGCCTGTCAGACCATTGTCTCCCACTGTCACCAGTTTGTAGATACAGGTCCCCCAGTTAGTGCTGGTGCACTATAGACCTGCATCACAAAAGATCTGAATCCATTTTTAAATTACCACTTACTCTGGGTCTCACAAATGATCTTTTATGCTCTACCAATTTCCCAGAGACTTGAAGCACTACACGTCAGAAATAAGTCATTATAGTCCCCAGGATTCAAGCCAAATTTTCTTATTGAAAACACATACTATGTATTAAACCACAGATCCTTCTGTGTGAACTGGCCTATTTTCATAACTAACTTGGCTTACAAAGGCCCCAACAGAAAGCAGAGAGTGGAATTGCCTGATGACCTCTTCTGCTGACAGCCCCTGTTGCTCATCTCAAATGCTTTTGATAGAATACAGCACATTCTTTTAAATATTTTATCCACTCAGTGATGATGGGTGAAAGAAAGGACTAACAAGAAATGACAAGTGAAATAACTACATTTCCGGGCCTGACAACACTCTTTATTTTTAATTCTACCAAGGTTGAGGATAGACATTAAGGTACAACTTTGACAAGAGATTAAATAAGTGAGTTTAGGAGTTGAATTACATTATAGTCACCCTGATCTGCGAGTTCATTTGGAAACAGGAGGAAGCAAAAGAAAACAGGCCAAGAAATCTGATGTTTCCTTACATTGCCCCAAATGCTCCTTTTTGTGTGAATTTTCCCTGATAAAAACACACTCATTTCTTCACAGTGAAACCTGATCCAACCATAAATAAACACACTATAATGATGATAGGAAAAGATGTATAACTAGATTAAATAAGATAAAGTGAAATTTCCCAATATTTCTAAGAACAATATTTCTAAGGCAGTAGTTTTAGAACAGTCTGATGGAAGTTTCTATAGAAAATATTTGTAAAATATTAGTACCATACTGTACCTACATTAATATTATAAGTTACCTGTAATATTTTCCATTTCTATTATTTCTTTAGTCCCTTGTCCTAGACAGACTGAAATACTTGAATAATAAATAAAATATGGGGGGGGGGGGGGGGGGGGGG